>NW_026997964.1:0-950 GCF_035044405.1 Drosophila montana
GGGTATATTATATACTTATATATGTATGCAGCATTGAGAGCCGCGCTGAGAGAGAGTTATGTGCACTTATGTATTGTAGTGCGCAGCCGGCTAGCGTGGGAACGCTGACGCTGCGTTGTAGCCTACACACATATATGTGTGGTCATATTACATATGTATGCACTTGAAGTGTGCATATGTAAACACTGCAACAAAGTGTTACAGTGTAACAGTTTTATATATTTCAAATACAGTGCATACTCTATATGTGCGCAAATCACAGGAGAACTGCGTCGTACATCACGTTCCACAGTGTAGGTCCCAGGACTGATCCTTCTGGAACGCCGCCAGTTATGGTGTGCTGCGGCTGTCCTGCAGAGGTGTCATACAGGAGCACACGATTGGAGAAATAGTCTGTGATCAGGCTTATCAGGTACTCGGATATCTGAAGTCCATGAAGTGCGCGTATGATACTCATCCAGCTAGCTGAATTGAACGCGTTCAGGTCCTGGGGCTTTATTTGGCTGTATCCGTGCAAGAGCCTGTAGCACCTCTGCGTCTGTCCATTTTACCGTCGACGTTCCGTGGTGACAATCGCCCTTAGCTGGACCTCATTTGGGGGCATTGGCATCCTGCACATCGTTCCCATGAGCGTATCTTGGCTCCATGTGCCACGCTGGTGGTATTGGTCCTTGTGCTGGTCGGCGAAGTGACTTATTATCGCATGGTGGTCGCTGTGTGTGTATAAGTCTGACACCATCCAGGACGCGCGTCTCGCCAGGCATGGGCTAGCAAATGTCAAGTCGATAATTGATCCTCTGCCGCGGTATGCTTTGCTTAGCTTCGGTGAGGCTTCAGCAGGCAGGTCCCCTTCGATTTTAGCGAATACGGCTCCTAGCACGTCGTCGCTGGTTGACCATTCCGGTATGTCCCGTATTTCCAATATGGCATCTAGTCGACTTCTCTTTGGC
>NW_026997965.1:0-12802 GCF_035044405.1 Drosophila montana
CTCGTCCACGATCCAGTCATACGCGGGCCACGTAGACGCTGCTTCATTGACAATTGTTACGTCGATATCACTTTGTCCTCATCGATTATCGAACGTGTAAGCCTCGCTGACTTGACTTTGCACGTTTGCATGGCTTCCGAGTACCCACTCATCTAGCTGTGCGCCTCGTCTATAGTTCCTAGTTTCCTGAACCACATGGGAGACACAGCGTTTGCGTCCAGGCTTAAAATTACCGGGGTACTGCTCGCCAGAAGCAGTACGGCATTCATATAGCTCAATATCCTCATCAAGTCAGCATGAGCATGGCAGTATATGGAGATCAAGTAAACTGTGCCAAGCTTACTCGTGACTCTCACACATACCCCAGCTTCGGTGGTCAGCGACTCCACTGGTATGTAGATAACTTCTGGCTGGCGCCGTCAGTGACGGACCACGGTTTCGACTCCAGATGAGTCGCCTTTTTGGACGCCGTTGCTGTCATCTCTTCCTTTAAATGCTCCGGCAAGATTGTCGTGTCCATGTCGTAGACCGTGATTTTCGGCCTCGGACCCGTTGTTTGGCTAGACTTGAAGTCTAACCTCCGCAAATTTGGTGTTTGTTACCCACCGAAGGTTTGCGGATGACTGCGCCGCCCGATTCAACTGGCGCACCTCGTGGACGCGCACGACAAGGGTGGGTACAACCTCTCCCATAATGCGCCTGGCTACAGTATTGCCCGATACGCTTGGGTCCCGACTCGTGACCACCGCGGACCACGTCTCAACTGGCTTGTTGTCGTGGGCGGCAATCGGCACTCCTGGGACGGGGACAGCTGTCCAGGCTACTAGGTAGGCGGCAAGGTGGGCAGCAGCTGGGGTGGGGGTGGCATGCTGCTTAAAGTGAACACCTGCCACGATGGCTTAGTGCTCACGGTTCCTATTATAGGATTAATTTAAGCGTCGATCAGCGTCCCTTTGATCATAAATTCCACTGGTAACCAAATGTAACTAGATAACCAACGATCGTGTTGGTTAATTGGTACCAGCGGAATTTATGATCGAAGGGGCGCTGATCGACGCTTAAATTAATCCTATAATAGGAACCGTGAGATTAAGCCATCGTGGCAGGTGTTCACGTTAAGCAGCATGCCACTCCCACCCCAGCTGCTGCCCACCTTGCCGCCTACCTAGTAGCCTGAACAGCTGTCCCCGTCCCAGGAGTGCCAGTTGCCGCCCACGACAACAAGCCAGTTGAGACGTGGTCCGCGGTGGTCACGAGTCGGGACCCAAGCGTATCGGTCAAAACTGTTGCCAGGCGCATTATGGGAGAGGTTGTACCCACCCTTGCCGTGCGCGTCCACGAGGTGCGCCAGTTGAATCGGGCGGCGCAGTCATCCGCAAACCTTCGGTGGGTAACAAACACCAAATTTGCGGAGGTTAGACTCCAAGTCTAGCCAAACAACGGGTCCGAGGCCGAAAATCACGGTCTACGACATGGACACGACAATCTTGCCGGAGCATTTAAAGGAAGAGATGACAGCAACGGCGTCCAAAAAGGCGACTCATCTGGAGTCGAAACCGTGGTCCGTCACTGACGGCGCCAGCCAGAAGTTATCTACATACCAGTGGAGTCGCTGACCACCGAAGCTGGGGTATGTGTGAGAGTCACGAGTAAGCTTGGCACAGTTTACTTGATCTCCATATACTGCCATGCTCATGCTGACTTGATGAGGATATTGAGCTATATGAATGCCGTACTGCTTCTGGCGAGCAGTACCCCGGTAATTTTAAGCCTGGACGCAAACGCTGTGTCTCCCATGTGGTTCAGGAAACTAGGAACTATAGACGAGGCGCACAGCTAGATGAGTGGGTACTCGGAAGCCATGCAAACGTGCAAAGTCAAGTCAGCGAGGCTTACACGTTCGTTAATCGATGAGGACAAAGTGATATCGACGTAACAATTGTCAATGAAGCAGCGTCTACGTGGCCCGCGCATGACTGGATCGTGGACGAGTGGGCATGATCACTGTTGTGGTCTCGCCATCCCCAGCGAACGCAGTTGAGAGCTATGCTCCTGTGCCGTCCTGGAAGCTCGCTAATGCTGACTGGCGATTGTTCGACTCAGAGCTGGTAAAGGAAATCGAGGAGCACCTTTCCCAGGAGGACATTAGGATGTTGCCGTTGGAATTCGCGGTGTCTGTCCTACACCTTTCCGTACAGTCTGTGTGCCCAGGCAGAAGTTAGATGGTGGACTGCCGAATTAGTACCAAACGGGAGATCAGGAGACTGAGGCGGAGGCTCCAGGATGCACGGCGCAGAGGCCACGAATCTGCGCAGTATCTTGCAGCTCATCTACGGACAGCCGTCCGCGAGTTCAAGACGCTCATCCTGAAGACGAAGGAGGAAAACTGGTGACGCTTCATTGGAGACCACAGAGATGATCTGTGGGGCACGTCTACCGGATATGCCGGGGACGAAAGCGGTCTACCGATTTGAGGTGCCTTCGTTTCGGATGACGGGCACGACCATAACTTGGCACGACCGCGCGAGTCTCCTCCTCCACAACTTTTCCAGTTGCGGAGTCGAGTGCAGACATCGTCATTCCGGACGAAGCTGCTCCAACGCTCCAATGCTCGAAGCTTCCGAGGTTGGAGTATGCATCGCTCGGTTAAAGAGCAGGCGCTCTCCCGGGCTTGACGGCATGACAGGTGGGATCTGCAAGACGGTATGGCGTGCCATCTCTGAGCACCTGACAGCGTTGCATTCCCGCTGCCTGGCAGATGGATGCTTTCCCCTTGAGTGGAAGTGCCCGCGTGTGGTTGCGCTCCTCAAGAGCCCCGACAAGGATAGGAGCGATCCAGCTTCCTATCGGGGCATCTGCCTGTTGCCAGTGTTTGGCAAAGTGCTTGAGGGGATCATGGTAGATCGAATAAAGGAGGTGCTCTCGGATGGAAATAGATGGCAATTTGGCTTTCGACCTGGACGCTGTGTCGAGGAGCCTGGAAGCACGTAATGACAAGCGTTGCCGCCAGCCGGGCGGTATACGTACTTGGTCTTTTCGTGGACTTTAAGGGCGCTTTTGACAACATCGAGTAGAGCGCCGCGATGCGCCGCTTGATCGATGCGGGATGCAAGGAAGCTAGCTTGTGGAGAAGCTTCTTCTGCGGCAGGAAAGCCAGGATGACCAACAGATATGGCGAAGTCGAGGTGGAGGTCACGCGAGGGTGTGCCCAGGGATCCATTAGTGGGCCGTTCATCTGGAACACCATGATGGATGTCCTGCTCCAACGCCTGGAACCTTTGTGCACATTTAGTACATTTGCCTACGATACGCTGGTTCTTTTCGAGGGAAAGTCGAGAGCCGAACTGGAGCGTCGAGCAGCTGAGTTGATGTCCGTCGTGGGAGCTTGGGGAGCCGAAGTCGGAGTGTCGATATCAACCAGCAAAACGGCGATGATGATGCTTAAAGGGCGTTTTGTCGTTTCCAAGCCGCCCATGGTACGGTTTGCAGGAGCAAGCCTACCATATGTTAGTAAATACCGGTACCTTGGCATCACAGTCGGCGAACGGTTGAATGTTCAGCCGCATGTCGCAGGACGCATGCTATAAGTTGACTGGGGCCTCAGTACCCGGCCAGACGCACAATTAATGTCGGACCCATGGTGCCTTGTGCACTGTTTGGTGCCTCGGTATGGTATTCCTCGGCCAGAGGAGAGTCGGGGGCCTGGAGGCGCCTCATCTCCTGCCAAAGAGTTATGCTCTTAGGATGCCTGCCGGTATGCCGTACAGTGTCCTCCGCTGGATTTGGTTGCCAAGCAAAAAATAGAATGTACTTTCAGCTTCGGCTCTATGAGGGCCGTGAAAGCTATTATGTTTGCATGTGTGTGAATATACATACATAACAGCATATTTGAATGTGTTGTTATTAAATGCTCTGGCTTTTGCTGGCAAAGAAATCAATTTTGTTCGTTTTCTACCTCTGACTTTTTTCAAGTCGATGTAAATATTTATACAATTTCTTTAAATTAAATTTTTAATTTAATAATGTTTGTTTTGGATCCCCTTTTAAGAAATAAACCAGTGAAAATTTTTGGGCTCTCTATTAAATAGCAGTGTTAGAAAAGCCAAATCTCAGCAGCTCGCAGCTCAGACCCTACCCATGACTAGCTAAGAAAATTTATTTATTTACCAGCAAAAACCAGAGCAGTGAATAACAACAAATATACATATTTTGATGTACTTATGCATGCATAATTCACGCATACAAACATAAGTGCTTGCACGCCATTGGCTGAGACAAGAATTTCTCTCGAGCATCCACTGACAAAAAATAAAAGTAAATTCAATCCATGTGCGCTGATTTCTGAACATAGCTATTGCACAAGGTGCGCTTTGTGAAAAAATTATTTTAAAATTTATCATAATGTATCATTCAAATAAAGCATGCATTTAATGGATGAAGCAAAAGTACTATGCGTCGATCTTAAGTTTATAACTTTTTCGCACAATGTACTTCAAAAATGAAGCGACGCAAATTACCATCGACCAGTTTTGCTGAAGTTAGGCTGGCGACTAACTTCGTTGCTGGTGTCAGCCAGCCGCGAATTCGGCATTCGTTCGTCTGGCTTTTGGAGACCGAACAACAGCCAGTCGGCTGGCATGTCGTGTGAAGTGGGAAAAGCCAGATGAGAAGCCAGGCTAGAAATTTTTCATCGCATTCAAATGTATGGGCGTTACTCATCTTAGTGTTTGTATGAATGATGATGGATGATAGGTGTACAAATGTGATGGTACGAAAGAGGGGGTAAGAACGTGAGGTGTGTATGAATTGGTTTTCATTGAACGTTGTGTTTGTCCGGGGCTACCAGTCCTCAGCATCGTGAAGCTACAACTGGAAGTATCCATTTAGGGTATGAGTTCTGACCAGAGGACTGATCTGGTACCAAGGGCGTTACGGAACTTGGGACTTGTTCGGGACACTAGCTGGCCGCCTAGCGGTTTGATCTACAATCAACTAGTAAATGACGTCGTTTGCAGAAGAGGCAGAAAGAGGATTCAAAAATTTGAAAGAGGTTTGAGATGGGCCTCGTTCCAAACCAAGGTAGAAGACACAACCAAACAATCGTGTCGTTAATTGGTACCAGCGGAATTTATGATCGAAGGGGCGCTGATCGACGCTTAAATTAATCCTATAATAGGAACCGTGAGATTAAGCCATCGTGGCAGGTGTTCACGTTAAGCAGCATGCCACTCCCACCCCAGCTGCTGCCCACCTTGCCGCCTACCTAGTAGCCTGAACAGCTGTCCCCGTCCCAGGAGTGCCAGTTGCCGCCCACGACAACAAGCCAGTTGAGACGTGGTCCGCGGTGGTCACGAGTCGGGACCCAAGCGTATCGGTCAAAACTGTTGCCAGGCGCATTATGGGAGAGGTTGTACCCACCCTTGCCGTGCGCGTCCACGAGGTGCGCCAGTTGAATCGGGCGGCGCAGTCATCCGCAAACCTTCGGTGGGTAACAAACACCAAATTTGCGGAGGTTAGACTCCAAGTCTAGCCAAACAACGGGTCCAGGCCGAAAATCACGGTCTACGACATGGACACGACAATCTTGCCGGAGCATTTAAAGGAAGAGATGACAGCAACGGCGTCCAAAAAGGCGACTCATCTGGAGTCGAAACCGTGGTCCGTCACTGACGGCGCCAGCCAGAAGTTATCTACATACCAGTGGAGTCGCTGACCACCGAAGCTGGGGTATGTGTGAGAGTCACGAGTAAGCTTGGCACAGTTTACTTGATCTCCATATACTGCCATGCTCATGCTGACTTGATGAGGATATTGAGCTATATGAATGCCGTACTGCTTCTGGCGAGCAGTACCCCGGTAATTTTAAGCCTGGACGCAAACGCTGTGTCTCCCATGTGGTTCAGGAAACGAGGAACTACAGACGAGGCGCACAGCTAGATGAGTGGATACTCGGAAGCCATGCAAACGTGCTAAATCAAGTCAGCGAGGTTTACACGTTCGATAATCGATGAGGACAAAGTGATATCGACGTAACAATTGTCAATGAAGCAGCGTCTACGTGGCCCGCGTATGACTGGATCGTGGACGAGTGGACATGATCACTGTTGTGGTCTCGCCATCCCCAGCGAACGCAGTTGAGAGCTATGCTCCTGTGCCGTCCTGGAAGCTCGCTAATGCTGACTGGCGATTGTTCGACTCAGAGCTGGTAAAGGAAATCGAGGAGCACCTTTCCCAGGAGGACATTAGGATGTTGCCGTTGGAATTCGCGGTGTCTGTCCTACGCCTTTCCGTACAGTCTGTGTGCCCAGGCAGAAGTTAGATGGTGGACTGTCTGTTGCCAGTGTTTGGCAAAGTGCTTGAGGGGATCATGGTGAATCGAATAAAGGAGGTGCTTTCGGATGAAATAGATGTCAATTTGGCTTTCGACCTGGACGCAGTGTCGATCAGCCTGAAAGCACGTAATGTATCCGCCAGCCAGGCGGTAAACGTACTTGGTGTACTCGCTTTTGACAACATCGAGTGGAGCGCCGCGATGCACTGCTTGATCGATGCGGGATACAAGGAAGCTAGCTTGTGGAGAAGCTTATTCTCCGGCTTTCGACCTGGACGCTGTGTCTAGGAGCCTGGAAGCACGTAATGACAAGCGTTGCCGCCAGCCGGGTGGTATTCGTACTTGGTCTTTTCGTGGATTTTAAGGGCGCTTTTGACAACATCGAGTACAGCATGCAAGGAAGCTAGCTTGTGGAGAAGCTTTTCCTGCGGCAGGAAAGCCAGGTTGACCAACAGATATGGCGTGGTGGTCACGGGAGAGTGTCCCCAGGGATCCATTAGTGGGCCGTTCATCTGGAACACCATGATGGATATCCAGCTCCAACGCCTGGAGCCTTTGTGCACATTTAGTGCATATGCCGACGATCCGCTAGCCTTTTGTGGGGGTGCAAACGTTTCGTATGCGCCAGCTGCTTTGCCAGCTGTCTGTGTGCGCAGCCAGGGGGGTCCTATGTCGGCAGTGTCTTCAACCCGGGAGATGCTTTAGCCAGTGTAGACCTGGTCCTTAGTCGTGTGCAGCTAGGCTGCTGGAAAGACCGCTAAGAACGTGGTTAAGCAGGTGGTGAATAAGGTAGGGTCTACTCTTAGTGTGCATGTTTACGAGGTAAAACCTCTACGGGATGGAGGAGCGATTATTCGTATGCAATCGATCGCTCAGCGTAAACAAATGGTGAAAAACAAAAAGTTCACGGAGGGATTGGAAGTCAGTGTGAATGATAAGTTGGGGCTGAAAGTTGTGGTCCAGGGCGTTCACTCACAGATTACCACTGACGAGTTCATGGGTGACTTGTATGAGATGAATCTAAACGACAAAATGCCACTTTATGCCTTTATACCTATTGGGTGGAGGCAAGTGCGGCGAAAACTATGAAATGAAAAATACTTGTCCTGCATATTCTATTATAGAAGCTACATGTCAAGTTTGGTGAAATTATCACTTAAAACCTAAGAGATTTGGTCAAAAAACAACATTTTGATATGGATTTTTATTGGTGCCTTAAAGACGGGGCAAGAAAAGCTGGGCTCGGAAACAAACTATCAAAATTTCAAGTCTCTAGCTAACAAATTTCTAGCGTTCATACATATACATTGCAAAACTAATACCGCTGGGTTTGATCAAGTGATCTTAAAACGAGAAAGTAAAGTAAAACCCTTGCAGACATTTTTCTTACGGCTTTGCAGAAATGTGAGAATAGTGAAGCTCGTTAATGCCAGAACTTAATTTTCGACAGATGGTACTTATGGCAGCTGTATGATATAGTTGTCCAATGTTGATAAGACTTAGGATATATATGAGGAGCATTGTGAAACTAATAAATTCCTAGTTTGGTCAAAATATTTGTATAAACCAAAAAGTTTTTCAGACAAGAACCTCATATTCGACCGATTGTTCTTATGGCAGCTATATAAATTAGTGTTCCGTTGTATATAATAATCTGATAAATACCGAGTGTGGTTCGAGTCAAAATATCTTGAAAAACAAAAAAGTTGTCCTTACAATAAATTAATTTTGCGGACTTTGGTCAAGATATTTTGATAAACGAGAATATAGGGCTATCTTCGGCACGCCGAAGATTTAATAGCCTTGCAGACCCAACCTTTTCATAATGCTCATAGTGTTTTGCCCGTATCTAAGAAGCACAGGGATAATAGTTAATGCCTAGTATGGTTAAAATGTCTTGAAAAACAAAAAAGTTTTCCATACAACAACTTAGATTTGACCGATCGTTCCTATGGCAACTATATGATATAGTAGCCCGATATGAATAAGATTTTGCATAAGTGGAGGGAGCATAGTAAAACTAATAAATGCCGTGTTTGGTCAAGATATCTTGAAACACATAAAAGTTTTCCATACAAAAACTTAATTTTCGACCGATCTTTCCTATGGCAGCTATATGATATAGTTGTCCGAACTTAATAGGATTTTGCATATATATGGGGAGCGTAGTAAAACTAATAAATACCGAGTTTGATCAAGATATCTTTATAAACAAAAATGTTTTTTATACAATAACCTATTTTTCGGCAGATCCTATGGCAGATATATGATATAGTGGACCGATCCAGCTGGTTTTGACATATGAACTGCGTGCAACAGAAAGAGGGAATTCTGCAAAGTTTCATAAAGATAGCTTTAAAACTGAGAGACTAGTTCGCATAGAAACAGACAGACAGACAGACGGGCAGACGGACATGGCTATATCAACTCGGCTGTTGATACTGATCAAGAATATATATACTTTATGGGGTCGGAGATGTCTCCTTCTATGCGTTACACATTCCACGACAAAATTATAATACCCTCTGCAAGGCTATAAAAAGGTACTCGTATGTACGTAGTTTTCGAATGAATATTCCTATGATAAAGTGGTACAATGAGATTTCGCGTAGATTCTTAATTTTTGTCACATCCCACTGTTCAGCAAACGTTCAAACACATTCACAGACACTGGGCCACAGTTTCCCTCCCAGCTTCAATGAACATTATAGTACATACGAAACACATTGGTCAGCCTCCAGTGCAGGCACAGCTGCAAAAATACATACATATGTATATACACACACAAAAGAAAACTTATACCGCAACATCCATTCATATGAGCTCGTTTGCTTTAACATTAAAAAACCAAGTAAGACTCTCTAGTCGCGAGTTCCCGACTAGGAGATACCCTGAACCCCCATCTTCCAGAGACAATATGAACACTAAGATGAGTAACGGCATACAACAAAATGCTAATATGCAGCTTGATTTTTTGAAAATTGAGAACTTAAACAAAATCAGTAGCATTGCGCTCTTACAGCTGAAAGAGCGAAAAGCTAACGAGAAAGAAGTGCTATCTTCGGCACACCGAAGATTTAATACCCTTGGATAAAACAATTTTTTTTATTGATATCGTGTTATACACATTATAATTTTTTTTGTAGATGTTTAATTGTTTAAAGTAGTCCGATATCAAATAGTTCAGACATATGCCCGCTTGATAGCTGCATACATCATGCTGATTTGAATGAAAGCACTGGACCATTTATATAATGATTATAGTCCTCGACGCTTGTTTTTAGCATATATTGTAAGATGTCTTTTTCCTGACATCCGTACGTAATTATACGTTTGCCTTTAGTTTTTTCGCGAAGCCATCTTTTAGTTGAGTTGTAATCGTCCTCACCGATCTCCAACGAGAACACTGCATCTGCCCGTGAATAGGTTTGCTGAAGCTTGTTAAGTTCCTAAAGAGGATTTTATTCCAAATACTTGATCGAGCATGGTGTCCGGTGTTAAGAAGATTGCGATTTCTTTGACAATAATCTCACAATGTTTTCCACCAGTAAATGTAAGATATATGACAGCGGTATTCGTTTTCTTAGGATCGCTAAGAATACACCCGATCGCTATTAGACTATGCGTTGAACTAAAGAGGCTAACGGTGAATACTCAACCAAGCGGTCATGGATAAGTAGACAGTAAGCTGTAGTGTGTATATGCCTTAAAAGAACACCCTATATACAAATATATAGTATGCATACAATAACAATAATACATTAAACAAGCCCAGAGCCACTTTTTATATTGGCTCTTGGTCATATTACGCAGCGCGGTTCACTAGCCCCGCTAGCTGACCGTTTATGTTTACGCTGCATATCCCGCGTTCCGTCTGAGCGCATTCCATGAGCAATATATATGCTCACTAATACAGGCATATGCTAGTTACTCACTCTCCCTCTCTTCGTAGCTGTTAACCAATAACAGCATAAGAATATATGGATATCCATAGGCTAAGCGAACAATTGAAGATAAGAATGAACTGACGTGCAAACGTGTCGAACTCTTTTACTTCAGTAACATATTAAACATATTATAAGTGATGTAACAATTTAAACATATTACATGGCGACCGTGAAGCTATATAAAATTTAGCTATAACCTGCCTGGAGTAGAGCAGACGAGCTGGAGCTGGACTGGAACTAGAAAAATCAAAACGAGAAAGAAGTGCTAACTTCGGCACGCCGAAGATTTAATACCCTTGCAGACCCAACCTTTTCAAAATGCTCATAGTGCTTTGCCCGTATCTAAGAAGCACAGGGAAAATAGTTATTGCCGAGAATGGTTAAGATATCTTGAAAAACAAAACAGGTTTCCATACAACAACTTCATTTTCGACCGATCGTTCCTATGGCAGCTATATGATATAGTAGCCCGATGTGAATAAGATTTTGCATAAGTGGAGGGAGCATAGTAAAACTAATACATGACGAGTTTGGTCAAGATATCTTGAAAAACAAAAAAATTCCATACAACAGCATAATTTTCGACCGATCGTTCCTATGGCAGATATATGATATAGTTGTCCAATCTTAATAGGATTTTGCATATATATGGGGAGCGTAGTAAAACTAATAAATACCGAGTTTAGTCAAGATAACTTAATAAACAAAAATGTTTTTCATACAAGAACTTACTTTTCGACCGATCGTTCCTATGGCAGCTATATGATATAGTGGTCCGATCCAGCTTGTTTTGACATATGAACTGCGTGCAACAGAACAGAGGAAATTCTGCAAAGTTTCATAAAGATAGCTTTAAAATTGAGAGACTAGTTCGCATAGAAACAGACAGACCTGCCGTATTCAGGAAGCAGAGTCAACCAACGCATGAGAGGCAGACCGCCGCTTATGCCTACGAGGGAATACAAAGCAACTAAGACGAGTTGCAAGAGAGGCAGCCAACTCAAAGTGGCACCGTGGGAAAATATCTTTGAACAAGTTTCAATTAATAATTTCAAACAAATGGGCAATAAAATGTTGAAAACATTAAGAGTAGCGCTACTCAACCCGGTGACCCCAACGTGTGTTTTTTTTTTTTTTTTTATATTTTTATTTTATTGTGAAAAGAAAAACATGTTTTACATTTTAGGATGTATACAAGTGAGGAAAATAGGACAATCAGAGAAAGACAGGATAGTTTATGGAGAGTAGAAAGAAAGAGTCCCGCTCCTGCGGGACAACCGCAAAGTACTACTTCGCAGGGCGGGGTACAGCTGTATATCAGCCGCTCATCAGTCGATGCCACGTCGGATCCTCTCCCGTCGTCGCAGCTCCTTCATTATAGCCGATGCCATGGTAGCAACGGCTGTCAATCCATTTTCAGTGGCCGTCATCCGCGCCACGAGATTCTCCGGGGACAAATCATTTCTGCCCGCCGTCGCTTTTTTTCGTTCGCGTCTATGGAGTGGGCAGTAGAACAATGCGTGCTCCGCGTCCTCAACCACACCGTACCCGCAGTGCTCGCAAAAGGGGTCGTCCTCATGTTTAAACCTGTGCAGGTACGCCTTAAAACAGCCATGCCCAGTCAATATTTGGGCAAGGTAGTGGTCTACCTCGCCGTGTCGCCACTGTAGCCAAGGCTTCAGGTTTGGGATCAATCTGTGGGTCCATCTACCATTTGAGCTCCCATCCCATTTGTTTTGCCATTGTTCGATGGTGTTGTCCCTCAGTTGCCTGTTGGTGGTTGCCCCGCTTTGCCTTTCGGCCGCCATCAGGCCGAGTGGGATCATGCCTGCCAGCACTAAGGCCGCGTCTTCCGATACTGTGCGGAAGCAGGTGGCTACACGCAATGCACATCGACGATATGCGGCCTTGCATCCTCGGCTGTAAGATGCAACCTCCATTGCGGGGGCCCATATTTTAGATCCGTAGAGGATTGTGGACGTCACCACACCAGCGATTAGCCTTCTGCTCCTCTGCTGTTGTAACTCTGGCCGCTTTGTGGCTAATATACTCCAAGTGCTGTTTGTACGACAGTCTGTGGTCTATCATGACGCCCAGGTATTTGATGGCGGGCTTGGACTTAATGATAGCACTGCCAACGCGCAACGAGGCCGTCTCAACTATCTTTCTGCTACTTATTAAAACTGCCTCCGACTTCTGCTCCGCTAGCGCGAGTCCGTTCTGGGATAGCCACTCAATTATCCTGTCGATAGCCGCTCCTAAGAGTGACCTCATCGAGTTTCTTCGCCACAGTCACTACAGCGATGTCATCGGGTAACCCAATGATTGTGTGGCCCTCTGGTAGGCAAAGGCGCAGTACTCCATCGTACATGACGTTCCACACTAGCGGCCCGAGAACAGAGCCCTGGGGAACGCCTACAGTTACCGTGTACTGTCGCTGACCGTCTTCAGTGTCGTAAATTAGCACTATGTCCTGGAAGTAGCTAATCACTAGCTGTATTAACTGGCTCGGGATGTGTCTGGC
>NW_026997966.1:0-12208 GCF_035044405.1 Drosophila montana
TTAACAGTATTACAGTTCTTGGCATTATTTTCCAAAGTTCTTGACTAATTTTAAAAATTTGATGAAAAATTCTCATATTGGGTTTTAAAAGTTAGCTTTAAACTAAAATCTGTGTTTTCCGTCGTTTGACAAAGGAATAGAACACGAATTAAAATCATTTTTTAAATAAAATCTGGGAAGTCGTGTTTAATACGATCGGATGCCAGCAACAAATATTTTCATTACAGTTCGTGGCATATTTTCCTAGGTCCTTGATTGAATTTAAAAATATGATGAAATATTCTTATATAGGGATGTAAAAGTAAGCTTTAAACTAAGATCTGTGTTTGCCGTCGATTGACAATAAAATAAAACACGATTTAAATCATTTTTAACAAAAATCTGTGAAATCGTGTTCAATACGATCGGATGCCAGCAAAAAATATTTTTTTTACAGTTCTTAGCATATTTTCCTAGGTGCTTGACTGAATTTAAAAATTTGATGAAATATTCTTATATAAGGTTGCAAAAGTAAGCTTTAAACTAAGATCTGTGTTTGCCGTCGTTTGACAATAAAATAAAACACGATTTAAATCATTTTTAACAAAAATCTGTGAAATCGTGTTCAATACGATCGGATGCCAGCAAAAAATATTTTTTTTACAGTTCTTGGCATATTTTCCAAAGTTCTTGAATAATTTTATTAATTTGATAAAATATTCTCATAATGGGCTTTAAAAGTTAGCTTTAAACTAAAATCTGTGTTTTCTGTCTTTTGACAAAAGAATGAAATACGAATTAAAATCTGCGAAATAGTTTTCAATAAGATCGGATACCAGCAGCAAACATTTTTATTACAGTTCTTAGCATATTTTCCTAGGTGCTTGATTGAATTTAAAAATTTGTTAAAATATTCTTATATAGGGCTGCAAAAGTAAGCTTTAAACTAATATCAGTGTTTTCCGTCGTTTGACAAAAGAATAAAACACGAATTAAAATGATTTTTAACAAAAATCTGTGAAATGGTGTTCAATACGATCGGATGCCAGCAACAAATATTTTTATTACAGTTTTTTGCATATTTTCCTAGGTGCTTGATTTAATTTAAAAATTTGAAGAAATATTCTTATATAGGGCTGCAAAAGTAAGCTTAAAACTAAAATCAGTGTTTTCCGTCGTTTGGCAAAAGAATAAAACACGAATAAAAAATATTTTGAGCAAAAATCTGTGAAATCGTCTTCAATACGATCGGATGCCAGCAAATATTTTTATTAAAGTTCTTGGCATATTTTCTAAAGTTCTTGATTAATTTTAAAAATTTGATGAAATAATCTCATGTTGTGCTTTAAAAGTTTTCTGTCGTTTGACAAAAGAATAAAACACATATAAAAAAAATTTTTAAAAAAAAATCGTGAAATCGTGTTCAATACGGTTGGAGGCCAACAACAAATATTTTTATTATTTTTATTATTCTTGGCGTATTTTCCTAGGTGCTTGGTTGAATTTAAAAATTTGATAAAATATTCTTATTTAGGGCTTTAAAAGTAAGCTATAAACTAAAATCTGTGTTTTCTGTCTTATGGCAAACGAATAAAACACGAATTTAAATAATTTTTAAAAAAAATCTGGGAAATCGTGTTTAATACGATCGGATGCCATTACAAGTATTATTATTACAGTTCTTGGCCTATTTTCCTATGTGCTTGATAAATTTTATAAATAATATGAAATATCCTTATATAGGGCAGTAAAAGTAAGCCTTAAACTGAAATCTGTGCTTTCCGTCGTTTGACAAAGGAATAAAACACGAATTAAATTGATTTTTAAAAAAATATGTGAAATCGTGTTCAATACGATCGGATGCCAGCAACAAATATTTTTAATACAGTTCTTGGCATATTTTCCTAGGTGCTTGATTAATTTTAAAACTTTGATCAAATATTCTTATTTAGGGCTTTAAAAGTAAGCTATAAACTAAAAAATGTATTTTCTGTCTTTTGGCAAATGAAAAAAACACGCATTAAAATGATTTTTAAAAAAATCTGGGAAATCGTGTTCAATTCGATCGGATGCCAATACAAGTATTTTTATTACAATTCTTGGCATATTTTCGTATATGCTTGATTGAATTTAAAAATTTGATGAAATATTCGTATGTAGGGCTGTAAAAGTAAGCTTTAAACTATAATCTGTGTTTTCTGTCGTTTGGCAAAAGAATATAACACGAATTAATATCATTTTTTAAAAAAACTCTGGGAAATCGTGTTTAATACGATCGGATGCCAGCAACAAATATTTTTATACAGTTCTTAGCACATTTTCTAATGTTCTTGATTAATTTTAAAAATTTGATATAATATTCTCATGTTGTAAGCTTTAAACTAAAATCTGTGTTTTCTGTCGTTTGGCAAACGAATAAAACACGAATTAAAATCAATTTTTAAAAATATCTGTGAAATCGTGTTCAATACGATCGGATGCCAGCAACGAATATTTTTAATACAGTTCTTGGCATATTTTCCTAGGTGCTTGATTAATTTTAAAACTTTGATCAAATATTCTTATTTAGGGCTTTAAAAGTAAGCTATAAACTAAAAAATGTATTTTCTGTCTTTTGGCAAATGAAAAAAAAACGAAAAATTTGATGAAATATTCGTATGTAGGGCTGTAAAAGTAAGCTTTAAACTATAATCTGTGTTTTCTGTCGTTTTGGCAAAAGAATATAACACGAATTAAAATCATTTTTTAAAAAAACTCTGGGAATTCGTGTTCAATACGATCGGATGCCAGCAACAAATATTTTTATACAGTTCTTAGCACATTTTCTAATGTTCTTGATTCATTTTAAAAATTTGATGAAATATTCTGATGTTGGGCTGTAAAAGAAAGCTTTAAACAAAAATCTGTGTTTTATGTCGTTTGATAAATGAATAAAACACGAATGAAAATCATCTTTTAAAATATCTGGCAAATCGTATTCAATACGATCGGAAGCCAAAAAAAAAATATTTTTAACACAGTTCTTGGCATATTTTCCTAGGTGCTTGATTGAATTTAAAAATTTACATACGATCGCATGCCAGCAACAAATATTTGTATTACAGTTATTGGCATATTTTCCTTTGTGCTTGATTGAATTTAAAAATTTGATGAAATATTCTTATATAAGGCTGCAAAAGTAAGCTTTAAACTAATATCAGTGTTTTCCGTCGTTTGACAAAAGAAAAAAGCACGCATTAAAATTATTTTTTAAAAAAATCTGTGAAATCGTGTTCAATACGATCGAATGCCAGCAACAAATATTTTTATACAGTTCTTAGCATGTTTTCTAAAGTTCTTGATCAATTTTAAAAAGCTATAAACTAAAATCTGTGTTTTCTGTCGTTTGGAAAAGGAATAAAACTCGAAATAAAATGATTTTTAACACAATTCTGTAATATCGTGTTCAATACGATCGAATGCCAGCTACAAAGATTTTGAATTAAAAAATTTGATGACATTTTCTTATGTAGGGATTTAAAAGTAAGCTATAAACTAAACTTTTGGCATACGAATAAAACACAAATTAAAATGATTTTTTAAAATAATCTGGGAAATCGTGTTCAATACGATCGGATGCCAGCAACAAATATTTTTATTTCAGTTCTTGGCATATTTTCCTTGGTGCTTGATTGAATTTAAAAAATTTGATGAAATATTCTTATATAACGCTGCAAAAGTAAGCTTTAAGCTAATATCAGTGTTTTCCGTCGTTTGACAAAAGAATAAAATACGAATAAAAATTATTTATTAAAAAAATCTGTGAAATCGCGTTCATTGCGATCGGATGCCAGCAACATATATTTTTTATAAAGTTCTTGATAAATTTTAAAAATTTGATGAAATATTCTTATGTAGGGCTCTAAAAGTAAGCTATTAACTAAAATCTGTGTTTTCTGTCGTTCGGCAAGAGAATACAACACGATATAAAATGATTTTTAACAAAAATCTGTGAAATGGTGTTCAATACGATCGGATGCCAGCAACAAATATTTTTATTACAGTTTTTTGCATATTTTTCTAGGTGCTTGATTGAATTTAAAAATTTGATGAAATATTCTTATATAAGGCTGCAAAAGTAAGCTTTAAACTAATATCAGTGTTTTCCGTCGTTTGGCAAAAGAAAAAAGCACGCATTAAAATTATTTTTTAAAAAAATCTGTGAAATCATGTTCAATACGATCGTATGCCAGCAACAAATATTTTTTATACAGTTCTTAGCATGTTTTCTAAAGTCCTTGATAAATTTTAAAAAGCTATAAACTAAAATCTGTGTTTTCTGTCGTTTGGAAAAGGAATAAAACTCGAAATAAAATGATTTTTAACAAAAATCTGTGAAATCGTGTTTAATACGATCGGAGGCCAACAACAAATATTTTTATAACAGTTCTTGGCATTTTCTAAAGTTCTTCATTAATTTTAAAAATTTGATGAAATATTCTCATGTTGGGCTGTAGAAGTAAGCTGTAAACTAAAATCTGTGTTTCGAGTCATTTGGCTAAGTAATAAAACACGAAATAAATTAATTTCTAACAAAAATCTGGAAAATCGTGTTCAATACGATAAGTATTTCTAATACAGTTCTTGGAGTTTTTTTCTAGGTGCTTGATTGAATTTAAAAATTTGATGAAATATTCTTATGTAGGGCTTTAAAAGTAAGCTATAAACTAAAATCAGTGTTTTAGGTCGTTTGGCAAAGGAATAAAACACGAAATAGAAGGATTTTTAACAAAAATCTGTGAAATCGTGTTCAATACGATGGGGTGCTCGCAACAAATATTTGTATTACAGTTCTTGGCATTTTCTCTAAAGTTCTTGATTAATATTAAAATATTGATCAAATATTCTCATGTTGGGCTTTAAAAGTATGCTTTAAACGAAAGAATAAAACACGAATTAAAATTTTGTTTTAAAATATCTGGAATATCGTGTTCAATAAGATCGGATGCCGAAAAAAAAATATTTTTATTACAGTTTTTGGCATATTTTCCTAGGTGATTGATTGAATTTAAAAATTTTATGAAATATTTTTATGTAGAGCTTTAAAAGTAAGCTATAAACTAAAATCTGTGTTTTCAGTCGTTTGGCAAAGGAATAAAACACGAAATAAATGGATTTTTAACAAAAATCTGTGAAATCGTGTTCATTACGATCGGATGCCAACAACAAATATTTTTAATACAGTTCTTGGCATATTTTCCTAGGTGCTTGATTGAATTTAAAAATTTAATGAGATATTTTTATGTAGGGCTTTAAAAGTAAGCTATAAACTAAAATCTGTGTTTCGAGTCATTTGGCTAAGTTATAAAACACGAATTAAATTGATTTTTAACAAAAATCTGGAAAATCGTGTTCAATACGATCGCATACCAGCAACAAATATTTTTTATACAGTTCTTAGCATGTTTTCTAAAGTTCTTGATAAATTTTAAGAAGCTATAAACTAAAATCTGTGTTTTCTGTCGTTTGGAAAAGGAATAAAACTCGAAATAAAATGATTTTTAACACAAATCTGTAATATCGTGTTCAATACGATCGGATGCCAGCTACAAATATTTGTATTACAGTTCTTAGCATATTTTCTAAAGTTTTTGACTAATTTTAAAAATTTGATGAAATATTCTCATGTTGGGCTGTTAAAAGTAAGCTTTGAAGTTAAGTCTGTGTTTTCTGTCGTTTGGCAAATGAATAAAACACGAATTAAAATCATTTTTTAAAATATCTGGAATATCGTGTTCAATACGATCGGATGCCAAAAAAAAATATTTTTATTACAGTTCTTGGCATATTTTCCTAGGTGCTTGCTTGAATTTAAAAATTTGATGAAATATTCTTATGTAGGGCATTAAATGTAAGCTATAAACTAAAATCTGTGTTTCGAGTCATTTGGCTAAGTAATAAAACACGAAATAAATTGATTTCTAACAAAAATCTGGAAAATCGTGTCTAATACGATAAGTATTTCTAATACAGTTCTTGGAATTTTTTCCTAGGTGCTTGATTGAATTTAAAAATTTAATGAAATATTCTTATGTAGGCCTTTAAAAGTAAGCTATAAACTAAAGTCTGTGTTTTCTGTCTGCTGGCAAAAGAATAAAACACGTATTAAAACGTATTTTTTTAAAAAATTTGTGAAATCCTGTGCAATACGATCGGTTGCCAACAACAAATATTTTTATTACAGTTCTTGGCATTTTTTCTAAAGTTCTTGATTAATATTAAAATATTGATGAAATATTCTCATGTTGGGCTTTAAAAGTATGCTTTAAGCGAATATCTGTGTTTTCTGTCGTTTGTCAAAAGAATAAAACATGAATTAAAATCGTTTTTTAAAATATCTGGAATATCGTGTTCAATACGATCGGATGTCGAAAAAAAAATATTTTTATTACAGTTTTTCGGCATATTTTCCTAGGTGCTTGATATAATTTAAAAATTTTATGAATATTCTTATGTAGAGCTTTAAAAGTAAGATATAACCTAAACTTTGAGTTTTCAGTCGTTTGGCAAAGGAATAAAACACGAAATAAATTGATTTTTAACAAAAATCAGTGAAATCGTGTTCATTACGATCGGATGCCAACAACAAATATTTTTAATACAGTTCTTGACATATTTTCCAACGTGCTTGATTGAATTTAAAAATTTGATGAGATATTCTTATGTAGGGCTTTAGAAGTAAGCTATAAACTAAAATCTGTGTTTCGCGTCATTTGGCTAGGTAATAAAACACGATATAAATTAAATTTTTAACAAAAATCTGGAAAATCGTTTCAATACGATCGGATGCCAGCAACAAATATTTTTAATAAAGTTCTTGGCATTTTTTCCTAGATGCTTGATTAAATTAAAAATTTGATGAATTATTCTTGTGTAGGGCTTTAGAAGTAATCTATAAATATTTTTATTACAGATCTTGGCATATTTTCCTAGCTGCTTGATTGAATTAAAAAATTGATGAAATATTTTTATGTAGAGCTTTAAAAGTAAGCTATAAACTAAAATCTGTGTTTTAGTCGTTTGGCACCTTTGCCAGCTTAAAAAGTAAGCTATAAACTAAAATCTGTGTTTTCTGTCGTTTGGCAAAGGAATAAAACACGAAACAAAGGGATTTTTAAAAAAATCTGTGAAAACGTGTTTAATACGATCGGATGTCAGCAACAAATATTTTTAGCTCAGTTCTTGGCATATTTTCAAAAGTTCTTGATTAATTTTAAAAATTTGATGAAATATTCTTATGTAGGGCTGTAAAAGTAAGCCTTAAACTAAATCTGTGTTTTCTGTCGTTTGACAAAAGAATAAAACACAACCTAAAATAATTTTTTAAAAAAATCCGGGAAATCGTGTTTGGATGCCAACAACAAATTTTCCTAGGTGCTTGATTGAATTTAAAAATTTGATGAAATATTCTTATGTAGGGCTGTAAAAGTAAGCCTTAAACTAAAATCTGTGTTTTCTGTCGTTTGACAAAAGAATAAAACACAATTTAAAATAATTTTTTAAAAAACAACAAATATTTTTATTACAGTTCTTAGAATATTTTCCTAGGTGCTTGATTGAATTTAAAAATTTGATGAAATATTCTTATGTTGGGCTGTAAAAGTAAGGTATAAACTAAAATCTGTGTTTTCTGTCGTTTGCAAAGGAATAAAACACGAAATAAAAGGATTTTTAAAAAAATCTGTGAAATCGTGTTCAGTACGATCGGATGTCAGCAACAAATATTTTTAGTACAGTTCTTGGCATATTCAAAAGTTCTTGATTAATTTTTAAAATTTGATGAAATACTCTTATGCTGGGCTGTAAAAGTAAGCTTTAAACTAAAACCTGTCTTTTCTGTCGTTTGACAAATGAATAAAACGCGAATTAAAATCAGTTTTTAAAAATATCTGGGAAATTGTGATCAATACGATCGGATGCCAACAACAAATATTTTTATTGTATTTATTATTCTTGGCATATTTTCCTAGGTGCTTGATTGAATTTAAAAATTTGATGAAATATTCTTATGTTGGGCTTTAAAAGTAAGCTTTAAACTAAAATCTGTGTTTTCTGTCGTTTGGCAAAAGATTAAAAACCGAATTAAAATCATTGATTTAAAAAAAATCTGGAAAATCGTGTTCAATACGATCGGATGCCAACAACAAATATTTTTATTATAGTTCTTGGCTTCCCAGGTTCTTGATTGAATTACAAAATTTGATGAAATATTCTTATATAGAGCTTTAATAGTAAGCTATAAACTAAAATCTGTGTTTTCTGTCGTTTGGCAAAGGAATAAAACACGAAATAAAAGGATTTTTAAAAAAATCTGTGAATTCGTGTTTAATACGATCGGATGTCAGCAACAAATATTTTTAGTACAGTTCTTGGCATATTTTCAAAAGTTCTTGATTAATTTTAAAAATTTGATGAAATATTCGTATGTAGGGCTGTAAAAGTAAGCCTTAAACTAAAATCTGTGTTTTCTGTCTGTTGGCAAAAGACGAAACGCGAATTAAAATAATTTTTTAAAAAAATCCGGGAAATCGTGTTTGGAAGCCAACAACAAATTTTTTTATTACAGTTCTTGGCATATTTTCCTAGGTGCTTGATTGAATTTAAAAATTTGATGATATATTCTTATGTTGGGCTTTAAAAGTAAGCTATAAACTAAAATCTGTTTTCTGTCGTTTGGCAAATAATTAAAACCCGAATTAAAATCATTAATTTAAAAAAAATCTGGAAAATCGTGTTCAATACGATCGGATGCCAACAACAAATATTTTTATTATAGTTCTTGGCATATTTGCCTAGGGACTCTATTGAATTTAAAAATTTGATGAAATATTCTTACACAGGACTGTAAAAGTAAGCTCTAAACAAAATTATGTGTTTCCTTCGTTTGACAAAAGAATAAAACACGAATTAAAATAATTTTTTTAAAATATCTGGGAAAACGTGTTTAATACGATCGAATGCCAACATGAAATATTTTTATTACAGTTGTTGGCATATTTTCCTAGGTGCTTGATTGAAATTAAACATTTGATGAAATATTCTTATGGAGGTTTCTTTCGTTTGACATAGGAATAAAACGCAAAATAAAATGAATATAAACAAAAATCTGGGAAATCGTGTTCAATACGATCTGATGCCAGCAACAAATATTTTTATTACAGTTTTAGCATATTTTCTAACGTTCTTGATTAATTTTAAAAATTTGATGAAATATTCTTTTTAAGGGCTTTAAAAGTAAGCTATAAACTAAAATCTGTGTTTTCTGTCGTTTGGCAAGGGAATAAAACCCGAAATAAAAGGATTTTTATCAAAAATCTGTGAAATCGTGTTCAATACGTTTGGATGCCAGCAACAAATATTTTTATCACAGTTCTTAGCATATTTTCTAATGTTCTTGATTAATTTTTAAAATTTGATGAAATATTCTCATGTTGGGCTCTAAAAGTAAGCTTTAAACTTAAATCTGTGTTTTTTGTCGTTTGACAAAAGAATAAAACAGGAATTAAAATCATTTTTTTAAAAAATTCTGGGAAATCGTGTTCAATACGATCGGAGGCCAACAACAAATATTTTTATTATTTTTATTATTCTTGGTATATTTTCCTAGATGCTTGATTGATTTTAATAATTTGATAAAATATTCTTATTTAGGGCTTTAAAAGTAAGATATAAACTAAAATCTGTGTTTTCTGTCGTTTGGCAAAGAAATAAAACACGAAATAAAAGGATTTTAAAAAAAATCTGTGAAATCGTGTTTAATACGATCGGATGTCAGCAACAAATATTTTTAGTACAGTTCTTGGCATATTTTCAAAAGTTCTTGATTAATTTTAAAAATTTGATGAAATATTCTTATGTAGGGCTGTAAAAGTAAGCCTTAAACTAAAATCTGTGTTTTCTGTCTGTTGGGAAAAGAATAAAACACGAATTAAAATAATTTTTTAAAAAAATCCGGGAAATCGTGTTTTTAATGCCAACAACAAATTTTTTTATTACAGTTCTTGGCATATTTTCCTAGGTGCTTGATTGAATTTAAAAATTTGATGAATTATTCTTATGTTGGGCTTTAAAAGTAAGCTTTAAACTAAAATCTGTTTTCTGTCGTTTGGCAAAAGATTAAAACCCGAATTAAAATCATTAATTTAAAAAAAATCTGGAAAATCGTGTTCAATACGATCGGATGCCAACAACAAATATTTTTATTATAGTTCTTGGAATATTTGCCTAGGGACTCTATTGAATTTAAAAATTTGATGAAATATTCTTATACAGGGTTGTAAAAGTAAGCTCTAAACAAAACTCTGTGTTTTCCGTCGTTTGACAAAAGAATAAAACACGAATTAAAATAATATTTTTAAAATATCTGGGAAAACGTGTTTAATACGATCGAATGCCAACAAGAAATATTTTTATTACAGTTGTTGGCATATTTTCCTAGGTGCTTGATTGAAATTAAACATTTCATGAAATATTCTTATGGAGGGCTTTAAAAGTAAGCTATAAACTAAAATCGGTGGTTTCTTTCGTTTGACAAAGGAATAAAACAAGAATTAAAATTATTTTCTTAAAAAATCTGTGAAATCGTGTTCAATACGATCGGATGCCAGCAACAAATATTATTATTACAGTTCTTGGCATAATTTCCTAGGTGCTTGATTGAAATTAAAAATTTGATGAAATATTCTTATACAGGGCTGAAAAAGTGCCAACAACAAATATTTTTATTACACTTTTTGGCATATTTTCCCAGGTTCTTGATTGAATTACAAAATTTGATGAAATATTCTTATGTAGAGCTTTAATAGTAAGCTATAAACTAAAATCTGTGTTTGCTGTCGTTTGGCCAAGGAATAAAACACGAAATAAAATGAATATAAACAAAAATCTGGGAAATCGTGTTCAATACGATCTGATGCCAGCAACAAATATTTTTATTACAGTTTTAGCATATTTTCTAACGTTCTTGATTAATTTTAAAAATTTGATGAAATATTCTTTTTAAGGGCTTTAAAAGTAAGCTATAAACTAAAATCTTTGTTTTCTGTCGTTTGACAAAAGAATAAAACACGAATTAAAATCATTTTTTCAAAAATTCTGGGAAATCGTGTTCAATACGATCTGTTTTAGCATATTTTCCAACGTTCTTGATTAATTTTAAAAATTTGATGAAATATTCTTTTTAAGGGCTTTAAAAGTAAGCTATAAACTAAAATCTGTGTTTTCTGTCGTTTGGCAAAGGAATAAAATACGAAAAAATGGATTTTTAACAAAAATCTGTGAAATCGTGTTCAATACGTTTGGATGCCAGCAACAAATATTTTTATCACAGTTCTTAGCATATTTTCTAATGTTCTTGATTAATTTTAAAAATTTGATGACAAATAAAAGGATTTTTAAAAAAATCTGTGAAATCGTGTTCAGTACGATCGGATGTCAGCAACAAATATTTTTAGTACAGTTCTTGGCATATTTTCAAAAGTTCTTGATTAATTTTTAAAATTTGATGAAAGACTCTTATGCTGGGCTGTAAAAGTAAGCTTTAAACTAAAACCTGTCTTTTCTGTCGTTTGACAAAAGAATAAAACCCGAATTAAAATCATTTATTTAAAAAAAATCTGGGAAATCGTGTTCAACACGATCGGATGCCAACAACAAATTGTATTACAGTTTTTGGCATATTTTCCCAGGTTCTTGATTGAATTACAAAATTTGATGAAATATTCTTATGTAGAGCTTTAATAGTAAGCTATAAACTAAAATCTGTGTTTGCTGTCGTTTGGCCAAGGAATAAAACGCGAAATAAAATGAATGTAAACAAAAATCTGGGAAATCGTGTTCAATACGATCTGATGCCAGTAACAAATATTTTTATTACAGTTTTAGCATATTTTCTAACGTTCTTGAATAATTTTAAAAATTTGAAATATTCTTTTTAAGGGCTTTAAAAGTAAGCTATAAAGTAAAATCTGTGTTTTCTGTCAAAAGAATAAAACACGAATTAAAATTTTTTAAACAAATCTAGGAAATTGTGTTCAATACGATCCGAGGCCAACAACAAATATTTTTATTGTTTTTATAAGTCTTGGTATATTTTCCTAGGTGCTTGATTAAATTTTATAAGTTGATAAAATATTTTTATTTAGGGCTTTAAAAGTAAGCAATAAACTAAAATATGTGTTTTCTGTCTTTT
>NW_026997967.1:0-6973 GCF_035044405.1 Drosophila montana
AATTTAAATCTGTGTTTTCTGTCGTTTGACAAAAGAATAAAACACGAATTAAAATCATTTTTTAAAAAATTCTGGGAAATCGTGTTCAATACGATCGGAGGCCAACAACAAATATTTTTATTATTTTTATTATTCTTGGTATATTTTCCTAGATGCTTGATTGATTTTAATAATTTGATAAAATATTCTTATTTAGGGCTTTAAAAGTAAGCTATAAACTAAAATCTGTGTTTTCTATCGTGAAATCTGTGAAATCGTGTTTAATACGATCGGATGCCAAAAACAAGATATTTTTCTTTCAGTTCTTGGCCATATTTTCCTATGTGCTTGATAAATTTTATAAATAATATGAAATATCCTTATATAGGGCAGTAAAAGTAAGCCTTAAACTGAATTCTGTGTTTTCCGTCGTTTGACAAAGGAATAAAACACGAATCAAAATGATTTTTAAAAAAATCTGGGAAATCGTGTTTAATTCGATCGGATGCCAATACAAGTATTTTTATACAGTTCTTAGCACATTTTCTAATGTTCTTGATTAATTTTAAAAATTTGATGAAATATTCTCATGTTGTAAGCTTTAAACTAAAATCTGTGTTTTCTGTCGTTTGGCAAAAGAAATCGTGTTCAATAAGATCGGATGCCAACAACAAATATTTTTATTATTTTTATTATTCCAGGAATATTTGATTAAATATTCTTATTTAGGGCTTTAACAGTAAGCTATGAACTAAAATCTGTGTTTTCTGTCCTTTGGCAAACGAATAAAACACGAATTAAAATCAATTTTTAAAAAAATCTGTGAAATCGTGTTCAATACGATCGGATGCCAGCAACGAATATTTTTATTACAGTTCTAAACATTTTTTCCTAGGTGTTTGATTGAATTTAAAAATTTGATGAAATATTCTTATATAGGGCTGCCAAAGAAAGCTATAAACCTAAACTTTTGGGTAACGAATAAAACACGCATTAAAATGATTTTTAAAAAAATCTGGATGTTAATCGATGATGCAACAAATATTTTTATTACAGTTCTTGGCATATTATCCTAGGTGCTTGATTGAATTTAAAAATTTGATGAAATATTCCTATGTAGAGCTTAAAAAGTAAGCTTTAAACTAAAATCTGTGTTTTCAGTTATTTGGCTAAGTAATAAAACACGAATTAAAATGATATTTAACAAAAATCTGGAAAATCGTGTTCAATACGATCGGATGCCAGCAACAACTATTTTTAATTAAGTTCTTGGCATATTTTCCTAGGTGCTTGATTGAATTTAAAAATTTGATGAAATATTCTTATGTAGGGCTTTAAAAGTAAGCTATAAACTAAAATCTGTGTTTTCAGTCGTATGGCAAAGGAGTAAAACACGAAATAAATTGATTTTTAACAAAAATCTGTGAAATCGTGTTCATTACGATCGGATGCCAACAACAAATATTTTTAATACAGCTCTTGGCATATTATCCTACGTGCTTGATTGAATTTAAAAATTTGATGAGATATTCTTATGTATGGCTCTAAAAGTAAGCAATTAACTAAAATCTATGTTTTCTGTCCCCTGGCAAACGAATAAAACACGAATTAAAATCATTTTTCAAAAAAATTTGTGAAATCGTGTTTAATACGATTGGATGCCAACAAAAAATATTTTTATTACAGTTCTTGGCATACTTTCTAAATTTCTTGAGTCATTTTAAAATTTTGATGAAATATTCTGATGTTGGGCTGTAAAAGAAAGCTTTAAACTAAAATCTGTGTTTTCTGTCATTTGGCATATGAATAAAACACGAATTAAAATCATTTTTTTAAATATCTGGAATATCGTGTTCAATACGATCGGATGCCAAACAAAAATATTTTTATTACAGTTCTTGGCATATTTTCCTAGGTGCTTGATTGAATTAAAAAATTTTATGAAATATTCTTATGTAGGGCCTTAAAAGTAAGCTATAAATATTTTTATTACAGTTCTTGGCATACTTTCTAAATTTCTTGAGTCATTTTAAAATTTTGATGAAATATTCTGATGTTGGGCTGTAAAAGAAAGCTTTAAAATAAAATCTGTGTTTTCTGTCGTTTGGCATATGAATAAAACACGAATTAAAATCATTTTTTGAAATATCTGGAATATCGTGTTCAATTCGATCGGATGCCAAAAAAAAATATTTTTATTACAGTTCTTGGCATATTTTCCTAGGTGCTTGATTGAATTAAAAAATTTTATGAAATATTCTTATGTAGGGCCTTAAAAGTAAGCTATAAACTAAAATCTGTGTTTCGAGTCATTTGGCTACGTAATAAAATACGAAATAAATTGATTTCTAACAAAAATCTGGAAAATCGTGTTCAATACGATAAGTATTTCTAAAACAGTTCTTGGAATTTTTTCCTAGGTGCTTGATTGAATTTAAAAATTTGATGAAAAATTCTTATGTAGCTATAAACTAAAATCTGTGTTTAAGGTCGTTTGGCAAAGGAATAAAACACGAAATAAAAGGATTTTTAACAAAAATCTGTGAAATCGTGTTCAATACGATGCAACAAATATTTTTATTACAGTTCTTGGCATTTTTTCTAAAGTTCTTGATTAATATTGAAATATTGATGAAATATTCTCATGTTGGGCTTTAAAAGTATGCTTTAAACGAATATTTGTGTTTTCTGTCGTTTGACTAAAGAATAAAACACGAATTAAAATCATTTTTTAAAATATCTGGAATATCGTGTTCAATACGATCGGATGCCGAAAAAAACATATTTTTATTACAGTTTTTGGCATATTTTCCTAGGTGCTTGATATAATTTAAAAATTTTATGAAGTATTCTTATGTAGAGCTTTAAAAGTAAGCTATAAACTAAAATCTGTGTTTTCAGTCGTTTGGCAAAGGAATAAAACACGAAATAAATTGATTTTTAACAAAAATCAGTGAAATCGTGTTCATTACGATCGGATGCCAACAACAAATATTTTTAATACAGTTCTTGGTATATTTTCTAAAGTTCTTGACTAATTTCAAAAATTTGATGAGATCTTCTTATGTAGGGTTTTAAAAGTAAGCTATAAACTAAAATCTGTGTTTCGAGTCATTTGGCTAAGTAATAAAACACGAATTAAATAAATTTTTTAATAAAGTTCTTGGCATTTTTTCCTAGGTGCTTGATTAATTTTAAAAATTTGATGAATTATTCTTATGTAGGGCTTTAAAAGTAATCTATAAATATTTTTATTACAGTTCTTGGCATATTTTCCTAGGTTCTTGATTAATTTTAAATATTTGATGTAATATTCTCAAGTTGGGCTTTAAAAGTAAGCTATAACTAAAATCTGTGTCTCTGTCGTTTGGCAAAGGAATAAGACACGAAATAAATTGATTTTTAACAAAAATATGTAAGATCGTGTTCAATACGATCGGATGCCAACAAAAAATATTTTTATAACAGTTCTTGGCATATTTTACTAGGTGCTTGATTGAATTTCAAAATTTGATCAAATATTCTAATGTAGGGCTTTAAAAGTAAGCTATAAATTAAAATCTGTGTTTCGAGTCGTTTGGCTAAGTAATAACACCCAAAATAAATTGATTCAATACGATCGGATGCCAACAACAAATATTTTTAATACATTTCTTGGAATTTTTTCCTAGGTGCTTGATTGAACTTCAAAATTTGATGAAATATTCCTATGTAGGGCTTTAACAGTAAGCTATTAACTAAAATCTGTGTTTTCTGTCTGTTGGCAAAGGAATAAAACACGAATTAAAATAATGTTTTAAAAAATCTGTGATATCGTGTTCAATACTATCGGATGCCAGCAACAAATATTTGTATTACAGTTCTTGTCATATTTTCTAAAGTTCTTGATAATTATTAAAAATTGGATGAAAAGTAAGCGAATTAAAATAACTTTTGAAAATATCTGAAATATCGTGTTCAATACGATCGGATGCCAAAAAAAATATTTTTATTACAGTTCTTGGCAAATTTTACTAGGTGCTTGATTGAATTTAAAAATTTGATGAAATATTTTTATGTAGAGCTTTTAAAGTAAGCTATAAACTAAAATCTGTGTTTTCAGTCGTTTGGCAAAGGAATAAAACACGAAATAAATTGATTTCTAACAAAAATCTGTGAAATCATGTTAAATACGATCGGATACCAGCAACAAATATTTTTTATAAAGTTCTTGGCATATTTTCTTAGGTTATGATTAATTTTAAAAATTTGAAGAAATATTCTCATGTTGGGCTGTTAAAGTAAGCTTTAAACTTAAATCTGTGTTTTCTGTTGTTTGACAAAAGAATAAAACACGAATTAAAATCATATTCTTAAAAATTCCGGGGAATCGTGTTCAATACGATCGGAGGCCAACAACAAATATTTTTATTATTTTTATTATTCTTGGTATATTTTCCTAGATGCTTGATTGATTTTAATAATTTGATAAAATATTCTTATTTAGGGCTTTAAAAGTAAGCTATAAACTAAAATCTGTGTTTTCTGTCGTTTGGCAAAGGAATAAAACACGAAATTAAAGGATTTTTAAAAAAATCTGTGAAATCGTGTTTAATACGATCGGATGTAAGCATCAAATATTTTTAGTACAGTTCTTGGCATATTTTCAAAAGTTCTTGATTAATTTTAAAAATTTGATGAAATATTCTTATGTAGGGCTGTAAAAGTAAGCGTTAAACTAAAATCTGTGTTTTCTGTCTGTTGGCAAAAGAATAAAACACGAATTAAAATAATTTTTTAAAAAAATCCGGGAAATCGTGTTTGGATGCCACCAACAAATTTTTTTATTACAGTTCTTGGCATATTTTCCTAGGTGCTTGATTGAATTTAAAAATTTGATGAAATATTCTTATGTAGGGCTTTAAAAGTAAGCTTTAAACTAAAAATCTGTCTTTTCTGTCGTTTGGCAAAAGATTAAAACCCGGATTAAATTCATTTTTTAAAAAAAATCTGGGAAATCGTGTATAATACGATCGGATGCCAACAACAAATATTTTAATTATAGTTCTTAGCATATTTGCATAGGAGCTTGATTGAATTTAGAAATTTGATGAAATATTCCTATACAGGGCTGTAAAAGTAAGCTTTACACTTAAATCTGTGTTTTCTGTCGTTTGACAAAAGAATAAAACACTAATTAAAATCTTTTAAACAAATCTGGGAAATTGTGTTCAATACGATCGGAGGCCAACAACAAATATTTTTATTGTTTTTATTAGTCTTGGTATATTTTCCTAGGTGCTTGATTAAATTTTATAAATTTATAAAATATTTTTATTTAGGGCATTAAAAGTAAGCAGTAAACTAAAATCAGTGTTTTCTGTCTTTTGGCAAACGAATAAAACACGAACTTAATTAATTTTAAAAAAAATCTGTGAAATCGTGTTCAATACGATCGGATGCCAAAAACAAGTATTTTTCTTTCAGTTCTTGGCCTATTTTCCTATGTGCTTGATTGATTTTATAAATTTTATGAAATATCCTTATATAGGGCAGTAAAAGTAAGCCTTAAACTGAAATCTGTGTTTTCCGTCGTTTGACAAAAGAATAAAACACGAATTAAAATGATTTTTAAAAAAATCTGTGAAATCATGTTTAATACGATCGGATACCAGCAACAAATATTTTTATTACAGTTCTTGGCATATTTTCCTAGGTGCTTGATTGAATTTAAAAATTTTATCAGATATTCTTATTTAGGGCTTTAAAAGTAAGCTATAATCTAAAATATGTATTTTCTGCCTTTTGGCAAAAGAATAAAACACGAATTCAAATGATTTTTAAAAAAAATCTGGGTAATCGTGTTCAATACGATCGGATGCCAGCAACAAATATTTTTATTACAGTTCTTGGCATAATTTCCTAGGTGCTTGATTGAAATTAAAAATTTGATGAAATATTCTTATGTAGGGCTCTAAAAGTAAGCTTTAAACTAAAATCTATGTTTTCTGTCGTTCGGAAAAAAAACAAAACACGAATTAAAACATTTTTTAAAAAATTCTGCGAAATCGTGTTCAATACGATCGAATGCCAACAACAAATATTTTTATTACAGATTTTGGCATATTTTCCCAGGTTCTTGATTGAATTACAAAATTTGATGAAATATTCTTATGTAGAGCTTTAATAGTAAGTTATAAACTAAAATCTGTGTTTGCTGTCGTTTGGCGATGGAATAAAACGCGAAATAAATTGAATATAAACAAAAATCTGGGAAATCGTGTTCAATACGTTAAGATGCCTGCAACAAATATTTTTAGTACAGTTCTTGGCATAATTTCAAAAGTTTTTGATTAATTTTTAAAATTTGATGAAATATTCTTTTTAAGGGCTTTAAAAGTAAGCTATAAACTAAAATCTGTGTTTTCTGTCGTTTGGCAAAGGAATAAAACACGAAAACAAAAGATTTTTAAAAAAATCTGTGAAATCGTGCTCAATACGATCGGATGTCAGCAACAAATATTTTTAGTACAGTTCTTGGCATATTTTCAAAAGTTCTTGATTAATTTTTAAAATTTGATGAAATACTCTTATGCTGTGCTGTAAAATTAAGCTTTAAACTAAAACCTGTATTTTCTGTCGATTGACAAAAGATTAAAACCCGAACTAAAATCATTTTTAAAAAAAATCTGGGAGATCGTGTTCAATACGATCGGATGCCAACAACAAATATTTTTATTATAGTGCTTGGCATATTTGCCTAGGAGCTCTATTGAATTTAAAAATTTGATGAAATATTCTTATGGAGGGCTTTAAAAGTAAGCTATAAACTAAAACCGGAGGTTTGTTTCGTTTGACAAAGATATAAAACACGAATTAATATGATTTTTTTAAAAAATCTGTGAAATCGTGTTCAGTACGGTCGGATGCCAGCAACAAATAATTGTATTACATTCTTGGCATATTTTCCTAGGTGCTTGATAATAATTAAAAATTTGATGAAATGTGCTTATAC
>NW_026997968.1:0-3513 GCF_035044405.1 Drosophila montana
GTTGTTGGCATCCGATCGTATTAACACGATTTCACAGATTTTTTAAAAAATATTTTTATTCGTGTTTTATTCTTTAAATAGTTTTAGCTTTCTTTTGCAGCCCTATATAAGTCAAATATGTTATACATGTCAAGAACTATAATAAAACACGATTTCACAAATTTTTTTAAAAAATCATTTTAATGCGTGTTTTATTCGTTACCCAAAAGTTTAGTTTATAGCTTTCTTTGGCAGCCCTATATAAGAATATTTCATAAAATTTTTAAATTCAATCAAACACCTAGGAAAAAATGTTTAGAACTGTAATAAAAATAATCGTTGCTGGCATCCGATCGTATTGAACACGATTTCACAGATTTTTTTAAAAATTGATTTTAATTCGTGTTTTATTCGTTTGCCAAAGGACAGAAAACACAGATTTTAGTTCATAGCTTACTGTTAAAGCCCTAAATAAGAATATTTAATCAAATATTCCTGGAATAATAAAAATAATAAAAATATTTGTTGTTGGCATCCGATCTTATTGAACACGATTTCTTTTGCCAAACGACAGAAAACACAGATTTTAGTTTAAAGCTTACAACATGAGAATATTTCATCAAATTTTTAAAATTAATCAAGAACATTAGAAAATGTGCTAAGAACTGTATAAAAATACTTGTATTGGCATCCGATCGAATTAAACACGATTTCCCAGATTTTTTTAAAAATCATTTTGATTCGTGTTTTATTCCTTTGTCAAACGACGGAAAACACAGAATTCAGTTTAAGGCTTACTTTTACTGCCCTATATAAGGATATTTCATATTATTTATAAAATTTATCAAGCACATAGGAAAATTGGCCAAGAACTGAAAGAAAAATACTTGTTTTTGGCATCCGATCGTATTAAACACGATTTCACAGATTTCACGATAGAAAACACACATTTTAGTTTATAGCTTACTTCTAAAGCCCTAAATAAGAATATTTTATCAAATTATTAACATCAATCAAGCATCTAGGAAAATATACCAAGAATAATAAATATAATAAAAATATTTGTTGTTGGCCTCCGATCGTATTGAACACGATTTCCCAGAATTTTTTAAAAAATGATTTTAATTCGTGTTTTATTCTTTTGTCAAACGACAGAAAACACAGATTTAAATTTAAAGCTTACTTTTACAGCCCAACGTGAGAATATTTCATCAAATTTTTAAAATTAATCATAACCTAAGAAAATATGCCAAGAACTTTAATAAAAATATTTGTTGCTGGTATCCGATCGTATTGAACATGATTTCACAGATTTTTGTTAGAAATCAATTTATTTCGTGTTTTATTCCTTTGCCAAACGACTGAAAACACAGATTTTAGTTTATAGCTTACTTTTAAAGCTCTAAATAAAAATATTTCATCAACTTTTTAAATTCAATCAAGCACCTAGGAAAATATGCCAAAAACTGTAATAAAAATATTTATAGATTACTTTTAAAGCCTTACATAAGAATAATTCATCAAATTTTTTTATTTAATCAAGCACCTAAGAAAAAATGCCAAGAACTGTATTAAAAATATTTGTTGTTGGCATCCGATCGTATTGAACACGATTTCACAGATTTTTGTTAGAAATCAATTTATTTCGTGTTTTATTCCTTTGCCAAACGACTGAAAACACAGATTTTAGTTTATAGCTTACTTTTAAAGCTCTACATAAGAATATTTCATAAAATTTTTAAATTCATATCAAGCACCTAGGAAAATATGCCAAAAACTGTAATAAAAATATTTGTTTTTCGGCATCCGATCGTATTGAACACGATATTCCAGATATTTTAAAAATTGATTTTAATTCGTGTTTTATTCTTTTGTCAAACGACAGAAAACACAGATATTCGTTTAAAGCATACTTTTAATGCCCAACATGAGAATATTTCATCAATATTTTAATATTAATCAAGAGCGTTAGAAAAAATGCCAAGAACTGAAATAAAAATATTTGTTGTTGGCATCCGATCGAATTGCATAGGATTTCACAGATTTTTTTAAAAAATAATTTTAATACGTATTTTATTCTTTTGCCAGCAGACAGAAAACACAGATTTTAGTTTATAGCTTACTGTTAAAGCCATAAATAACAATACTTATTCAAATATTCCTGGAATAATAAAAATAATAAGAATATTTTTTGTTGGCATCCGATCTTATTGAACACGATTTCTTTTGCCAAACGACAGAAAACACAGATTTCAGTTTAAAGCTTACAACATGAGAATATTTCATCAAATTTTTAAAATTAATCAAGAACATTAGAAAATGTGCTAAGAACTGTATAAAAATATTTGTTGCTGGCATCCGATCGTATTGAACACGATTTCACAGATTTTTTTAAAAATCATTTTAATTTGTGTTTTATTCTTTTGTCAAACGACGGAAAACACAGATTTCAGTTTAAGGCTTCTTTTACTGCCCTATATAAGGATATTTCATTAAATTTTTAAAATCAATCAGGCACATAGGAAAATATGCCAAGTACTTTAATAAAAATACTATGTTGTTGGCATCCGATCGTATTGAACACGATTTCCTAGAGTTTTTTAAAAAATGATTATAATTCGTGTTATATTCTTTTGCCAAACGACAGAAAACACAGATTATAGTTTAAAGCTTACTTTTACAGCCCTACATATGAATTATTCATCAAATTTTTAAATTCAATCAAGCATATACGAAAATATGCCAAGAACTGTAATAAAAATATTTGTTGTTGGCATCCGATCGTATTGAACACGATTTCCCAGAATTTTTTAAAAAATGATTTTAATTCGTGTTTTATTCTTTTGCCAAACGACTGAAAACACAGATTTTAGTTTATAGCTTACTTTTAAAGCTCTACATAAAAATATTTCATCAAATTTTTAAATTCAATCAAGCACCTAGGAAAATATGCCAAGAACTGTAATAAAAATATTTTTTTGGCATCCGATCGTATTTAACACGATATATCAGATATTTTCAAAAATTATTTTAATTCGCTTACTTTTCATCAAATTTTTAATATTAATCAAGAACTTTAGAAAATATGACAAGAACTGTAATAAAAATATTTGTTGCTGGCATCCTAGTATTGAACACGATTTCACAGATTTTTTTAAAAAATTATTTTAATTCGTGTTTTACTCCTTTGCCAACAGACTGAAAACACAGATTTTAGTTAATAGCTTACTGTTAGAGCCCTACATAGGAATATTTCATCAAATTTTTAAATTCAATCAAGCACCTAGGATAATATGCCAAGAACTGAAATAAAAATATTTGTTGTTGGCATCCGATCGTATTGAGCACGATCTCACAGATTTTTGTTAAAAATCAATTTATTTCGTGTCTTATTCCTTTGCCATACGACTGAAGACACAGATTTTAGTTTATAGCTTACTTTTAAAGCCCAACTTAAGAATATTTCATCAAATTTTTAAAATTAAACAAGAACCTAGGAAAATATGCGAAGAACTGTAATAAAAATTTGTATAG
>NW_026997969.1:0-7967 GCF_035044405.1 Drosophila montana
TAATTCCTTTCGCTGTTTTAGGTATTGGGAATTTTTGTACCGCCTCAATTTTGGCTGGGTTAGGTCTTATACCTTCCGTTGTGATTATATGGCCTAAGAATGTATATTTTTTGTTGAGAACGCTGTCTTAGTAATTGAGTTTTTATCCATTTGGACCTGGTGAAAACCTTTCGCGAGGTCAATGGTAGTAAAATACTGGCATTTGCCAAGTGTGTCGAGTATACCATTTATTGCTGTTATAGGGTACTTCTCATCTATTGTGACATCGTTAAAGCTTCGATAGTCAATGACTATCCTTAATTTTTGTTTCCCGAAAGCATCCCTCTTTTTGGGTATGATCCAAATAGGCGAAGAGTAAGGGGATTTCGACTTGCGAACTATCTGTTGATTGATAATATCTTTGATCTGGTTTTCGACTTCTTGGTCGAATGTTTGGGCATATTTGTATGGTATTTTGTAAACCGGGTCTTCATGTTTGGTTTGGATGACATGTTTGACAGTAATCGTGAAAGTCAAATTTTCACCTTCTCGGTACTGAATGTTACCAAACTCATTTAAGACTTTAGTTAGTTTGCCTTTTTCTTCATCGTTTAGATGATCTAGGCGGATGGCGAACACAAATTGTTTGTCATCAGATGGGGGCGGAACAAGATATTCAGTTTTTGACTCGTCCGCTGTCAATTCGATTTCTGAATTGTTTTGCATGGTGAATGTGTATTCTTATAGTCTATTAATGCTTGAGCACTCTCTAGGAATTCTCGATCTAGTAGCAGACTGAAAAATTATGTAAATAGAATTTCTGATGTGTTGGACAAAGCTTGCTGTATTTCAGCGAAGTGCATTGATTTAATATTACTATACCGTTGATGGTATGAACTTTTAGTTGGCAATTTTTTATGGGGAATTTTATAAAATTTTCTTTCATTAAATTAATAGACGACCCACGGGCAGGCCGGGTTATACCCGCTAGTCTTTATTATATATAGGGTCAATATTATCTTTTTTATAAATACATACATTCCAATCAGTTTTATCAACCGATATGTAAGAACGTATGTATTCGTTGAAAGTTCTCTGACTTCTCTCTACTGTTCCAACTGTCTGGTGGTGGTGTGCTGTAGACGTTAAATTGTCTATCTTTAAGTATTTGCACAGGTCATTAATAACAGAATTTTTATATACAGTTCCCATGTCCGAAATGAACATATTCATCGGACCAAACTTCAGTATAAAAGATTTAAATATTGCTTTTGCAACTATCTTAGCGGATTTGCTTGGTACTGGAATAGCTACATGATATTTTGTTAAATCGCATATCAATGGAATTGCATATTAGTCACCCTTTTCGGATTTTTGTAGTTGACCTATAGTATCCACTATCACTCTGTCGAACGCCTTATACGGCGTTTCTGTAATGGTTAGAGGTGTTTTTGTGTGGGTCGTGGTTTTTGACTTTTGGCATTTAGGACTTCTGTGTATGTACTTGGTTATATGACGTGTCATATTTTTCCAGTAGTAGTTTCTTTTTACTTCAACAAGTTTTCTTGAAGTGCCAGTATGACCTCCTTGTATAGGATCGTCAGTATGGTAAACAGTATCGCATCTTGATCTTTTTCAATTATCTAATATGGTCACCGGCTTGAGTGTCGATACTCGTAATAATTTTAATATTTTGTTACCCATATTTTTAAAAGATTCAATGTAGATTAATTCAAATATCTTTCCGCTCGGTGCCAGTTTGAGTTGGCTGATCTCATGTATACCGGCTTCTTTTTTAAGCCTTTGGAAAAACTGAACTAAGTCCATTGTGGTGTACAGATCGCTAACATCAATTCTTGCTGTAATTTTTGTAATTTAATGTGTACCATTGTTTTCTTGTGTAAGAACTGCTCCGCGCACCTGTTTACTTTCCTTGGTAAAATCTGGGTATTGTAGCACTGACGGCTTAATTAATTCTCTTTTTAGATATTCAAAAGCTGACTAACATCCAGCTGTCCTTTCGAATTTTACATTCTTTTTGCATAAACGTGTTATGTGACGAGAATAATCCGAGAAGTTTTTTATAAAACGTGTTTAATAATAGCAAAATTCAACAAATCTTCTAACGCTATCCGCGCCCGTTGGGACTGGATATTTCTCAATGACATCGTATTTTTTGTCATCTGGTAGTCAGTTGTCAGTGCCTTTGTGACCTAGAAAAGTTACTTCGTGCATAAAAAATGAGCATTTCTCTGGATGTAGCTAAAGTTTGTGTTTCCGACACACATCAAAAACATTTGTTAGGTTTTTAATCATGTGTTTTTCGGAAACAACCTATAACTATCAAGTCATCCATAGATAGCAAAGCTTGAGAAGGTTCAAGACCTGAAAATGCTATTGTCATCATTCTTTGGGATGAGTTTGGCGCTATTTTTAATCCGTATGGTAATCGCGTGAAACGATAGGATCCAGAGAATATTTATAAAGTTCAATCTGGTGGAATCCAGACATTAGGTCGAGACATGAATTATATTTTGCTCGCCCTAATTGATCAGTAATATCTTCTTTTCTTGGAAGTGGGAACTTATCCGATAGTAACTTTTTATTAATCTGACGATAATCTACTACTAGTCGCCATCTTTTGTCAGTCGAACCTGGTAAAGGTTTCTTAGGTATCAGCAAGAGTTGGCTGTTGTATTCAGATACAGACGGTTCAACGATTTTTTCGCGTATTGATTTATCTACCTGATATTTAATTTTTTCTTTTTGAGAATGTGGAATTCTATAATTTTGTATGTACACAGGCTCCTTGTCTTTTAATCTGATCTTTTGTTTATAAAAGTTATTTGTAGAGATTGTTTCTGATTCTAGTCTGAAAATGTCACCATATTCAGTGCAAAGTTTATTTATTAGTATAGCAAATTTATGGGGAAAATTTTTATTTTATCTTGCTAATACTTGTTTTATCTTTCTACATTAGGTGGGTGTAGAATATTGTATTTACTGAGTGGCTCATGGGAAATATTTTTAAAGTCTACTATTTCATTAATATTTGTGGTGTTTAATGGTCGGATGTAAGTGTTTGTTGAATCTGTAATACACGCTCCAATAAAAATACAATTTTTTATTTCTTGATTGGGTATGACAACTAGTTGTTCAATTGCTTTTATTTTAATTTGCCTAACAACTTCAGATCGGTCTGGTAGTAGAGTGGAATTGCTTCCATGTATGCGTGATTGATATATGGATATGCGGTTTAATATTTGTGGGTCTGACTATTAACCAATTTTGAGTTGCTTGGAAATCTAAAAGACATTTAAATCCATGCCGATAATCCCATCACATGGTATTGGAAATTTATCGTGCAAGATATGAAAATTATGGGGTATAATCTAGTTGTCTGACCTAATTTCGACATAGGCAAGTCCAATAGAATTATTGTACCTTCGCCAATTCCTGTTATATGTGTAATGCAGTATTGGTCTATGTTGTTATAAGTATCTGAACTTGATTTTAAAATACAAATATCTGCACCTGTATCGATTAAGAAGTGAGCTTGTATTTTCGTTTTTAACGGTTATAAATAAACTTATACTGAGATTGAGTATATGAATTTTGGTTCCTTTTAATTTCTTTACCCTAAGGGTGTTTCCTGGTTTTCCGAGTTACTTTGTGTAACTTGAACCTTATTGTTTTTATTATGGTTGTAGTTTTCCCTACCGCGCTGGTTGGTACCTCCGCGATGGCTATTACTACCTCTGCCTCTGTAACTGCCTCTGTGACTGCCTCTGTAACTACTGCGGTTGCTGTTGTCGCCTCCACGGTAGTTATTGGACTGCCGATTGTTATAGTACAGAACTGTATCTGGTCGGCATTGGTGGAGCTGTTGACAAATTTGGAAATAGCTTCATTCATGTTGTTGAATGTGCCTGCCTGCATGATGAATTTAACTTTATCATTTACGCAATTTTGCGTCATGGCCCTTACAACTAATGTCAAGTTGTATTTGTTAGCTAGTAAGGGGTTAAGCCATCACTGATATAAGCTCCTTTTAAGAGACTATATCAATTTTTTTACCTCTTGGGTGTACCGATTTGCCGTTTAGCTCTTTTGCAGCAGATTAAGGAGTTTTGCAGATATAACTTCTAAAGATTCTCCTTTTACAGCTTTGGATAATTGATTAATATTGGCTAGAATTGTCTGCTCATTACTTATCAAATTTCTAGCGTAGCCTTAAAGTTTTGTTTTGATGATGCTTCAAGCAGTTAGTTCATAAGTGCCTCATAAGAAATCTATTAGATTCAATGCATCCAAGAAACATTGTAGGTTTTCGGCCTTTCCATCGAACTCTGGTAAGATTGACGAGGCTAATTTTAAAAACTCTACAGCTGTCTGAGCCATGTTTTCTATTTTTATTTTTCTACTTGTTCGTTTTCCGTTGATTGGGTCAAGAGTTACCGATGGTAAATAAAGCTGAAGATTATATTTTTCATTTAAATTTACCAGATTACCCCTTAGACGTTGTAAAGTGTTTGAAGTTTGGACTCTGTGTAAACTTGTCAGTTTATGTTGTTACTCATTAATTAAACTTCTGATTTTATTGTATTAATATACAAGGTTCTCAGTGTGTTTAATTATGGTTAGGTGCAAAACTGGTTTGTTTTTATTTAGGCACTTATATGATTTATCGAAATTCGATCTATGCAGCTATATTTTTTCAACTATTTGGTGCAATTCTTTATTTTTATTTTAATTTAGGCAATCGAACCATTATTATTGTTGCCGAACCCAAAATTGGGTGTTCTTCAGTAATTATTTTAACTGAGACATATGGTAACGTACTAAGGACTATTCCCTTCTCTATTTTCTGGCATTGTCTTAACGGGCATGTAATGAATTCGCTATGTAATCGCAGTACGTTTAGTGCGCGAATACGAAAATCTGGCCCATCTCTATATGTGAGACCAATAAGTGTTTCTATATCTGTCATACTTTTTATTGTTTTTATTTGTTTTTTTATTTTTTATATTTATATGCTTACTGGGGTCTTTGAGACCAATTGTTGAATTCCTACGTCAAAGTGGGTGTCCCTGACATAGACCTGTCTTATTACTTCTTGGGTGGACATAATGTTGTATTTTAAATTATTTTTTTGAATTTTTATTTTTATTTAATTTTTAAATTTTTGGGTTGTTTATACAATACATAATATACATATAACATTGTCTCTAATTTTTTTGAGATTACTTTTAGAAACTTTCTTAAGTTTTGTCGAGATTATTTGCCCTGCTAATATATTTTATTGTGTTTGACGTACAGTGTTAACATAAACTGTGCTTCGCTCACGATTGCTATAATTAGGAGCAATATCCACAATGAACGGATATCGTCTGTGTGGTGTACAAGCTTGACGTTATTAACTACGTATAACTACTATTAACGTTGACTGTATTATCTTTTGTCTGACTGTGGTCAAAACCAAACCAACCCATTTTGAAACATTGGTTAAAAGTGAATCTATTGTAATCTACATGCAGTTATATATTCGTTCGGTATAAAGGAAAAAGTCGTGATAGCTTTGCATACGATTGGCTTACAAGTTGTTCGTTATATAATTCATTGAAAATCATATGGTTTTAGTATACAGGCTAGCAGAGTTTAGTAGTTTTCAAGATGCATTTTAAAGGTGCTTCAACTTGTGGGTGAGAATTTAAACTAAAGGCAAAGTGGGGCATTCGCATTTCTGCAGCCCTTTTTTGCGTTACTTCGCACCAGTGCGAAGTTGTTTATTTAAGTCGTCGATACGCTCTTGGGAGCGATGTCGGTCTTCCTCGTTGGTGTAGGTTTTTTGAAGATCCTGTAGAGAAAAAGATCGTGCACGTCAGTGCTGGTTTATAATCATTTTTAGAATGTTCTTTATTCGGAACTCTGTCCGCTTCAACCAAGATATAAGTATTATTATATGTATAGCTCTGTCGCAGCAGAGCATAATTAAAAGAAAGAGACTGTGTGGTATGTGCATGCATTAGTGAGTACATATATGGTACTCTTGCGTGCGATATGCGCCGTCAGCTAACGACCAGCTAGAGTTCTAGCGGTTTGCGCTGCTTAATATGTCAAACTCAATAAACTCAAGCGGCTCTGCGCTTTTGGCTTTATGTTTGTTATTGTATGCAAATTTTTAATAATATTTTTGTTTTTTTTATATTCAACTTTTTATATTTATTTTTATTGTTAGGATCAATTTTCGATTTTTACGTTATATAACATATTTTTAATATATGTGCATACATCTTTTTTTCCCGGGGTTTCTTTTATTGGGGTTTCTTTTTTCTTACATCTACTTTTATGTTGTTTCTATCTTCTTTGCTTATAACTTTATAAGGCCTAAATATTTACTTTCTAACTTATGCGCTGCATCGAACGTCTTCATAGGACCGTACTTCAGTACAAAAGATTCAAATATTGCTTTACCTACTGTTTTTACACTTTTATCTGTTACTGGTATTGTAACTAGATATTTAGTGAGATCGCATATTATAGTAATTGCGTACTCGTTCCCATTCTCTGTTCGAGGTAATAGACCGATTGTGTCTATTAAAACAGTGTCAAATTCAGTATTTGGAATATTCGTTAATATCATTGGGGCTTACTAAAGCCCCCCACATACTATGTGTTGTGGTTTTTGCTAATTGGCATTTCACACAAGTTTTCACTTACTTTGTAATGGTCTTAGTCATTTGGGGCCAGTAATAGTATTTCTTAATATCCCTCTATAATATCATCATGATATTTCGACAGTATTGCTTTAATTTGTCTTTCGTCATTTTTGTCTATTTGTGTCACTTTTGTTAGTAGCGCTACAAATTCGAAAATTTGTTCATTTGGTGACAACTGTAAGTTAGCAATTATGTATTCCAACTTCTGAATTAAGCCCTTGAAAAAATTTACCAAAGTCAAATTTTCCATTGGAGAACAAATCATTAACTGAAAATTTGTGGAATGATTCGTTTTCCACTTTTAGGTAAACAATTTATTTTACCGAATTTAATTTTCACAAATTTCTTTACGTCGATATTTCTAACGACTTCATAGACATTGGGCTCTTTTAGATCTTTTTTTGTCATCTGCGCAGATGTTTTCCTGTCTTTTTGATGATCTTGTTTGAACCATTAATATTTTTCTATACATGTCAATTAGTGTCTCTATGTTTATGCGGGATAATGCATCCGCTAACTGGTTATCTTTACCCTTGAGTTATCTTTACCCTAGTCTCATCAACAAATAGTTTAGGGGTCTATTGTCTGTTTTAACTACGAAATGCCTTCGATAAACATATGGCCTGAAGTGTTTTATTGCCCAATGTATAGCAGCTAATTCCTGCTCTGTAGTTGATTTATTGCTTTCTCCCTGTGTGAAAGCTCGGGATGCGTATGCAATTGACAATTGCACACCGTTGTACTCTTGGGATAGTGCATGTTTACTTGCATCTGTGGTTATGCAAAATTCTTTGCTGAAGTCAGGGTATTGCAATAATGTTGGTTTCATTAATTCCTTTAATGTAATAGCGGTACATGTATTTGATAATTAAGTGATTCTGGTTTCACGATGAATTCATTCTGTTGGTAATCTATTATGCAATTGAATTTTCTGATGAAGTCGAGTCCAAGTATTCCATCGCATTGTGCATTGTACTGATTACGAAGTGATCGAAAAGTAGATAAATTGTGGATTGTCTAATTGACTCTATTGTTCCCTGTTCGATTCCTGTGATACTTGTTTTGTAGTCTTGATTTATATTTGAATCTGTTTTATTGTTTTTTAAAATTGAGACATTTGCTCCTGGTATATTATTTTTCTCATTGTGTATTTTGATGAGACTACTGAGACTTAGATTTATATGCAAAATTTTTATTATTCGTTGCTCAAGGGGTTTGTTGGTTTTTCGAGTTGCCTTGTGTATGTCGGATCTGGGTTTGCTGTCTGGG
>NW_026997970.1:0-25120 GCF_035044405.1 Drosophila montana
AAAAGGTATAACATTTCAAAATCTGACTTTATTTACTCGAGATATTCAAAAAAAAGAATCAAAAAAGTTTTGATTTTCGAACCGACCCCGTTTTTGAGAAAAAACGTGATGTAACCCCTTGCCATTTGATCGATTTGGGCCAAAATTTAGATTTTTATTTTTTTGATGCCAATCGATAGTACTGATCCTTACGAGTCCAAAATGGTATAAAATTCCAAAATCGGATTGTCATTTATATGTATATAAATATATCTGTGTATTTATGCGGGCATTGAACAGTGGATTACAAATTTGTAGAGCCTCCTTTAATGTGCTTATCTTATGATAAAAATCATTTTGTATGGAGCTAGCACATAATTTTAATTTTAATAAAACTGAATGAAACTTATCAATTAGAATAAAACAATAATTTAATATTAATGAATAATATAATAACTATATAGTGTTTGAGACTTCTCAATTTAAAACAACTTAGTTTTTAGCCATTACGTGTTCTAAAAGAAGGCTCTAGCTTCTAGACGCTCTCTAAGATGACGGGTTCGTACAGTCGTGCAGGCGCACAGACAAAAAGAACAATATTAAAATCATAAAGTTTAGAGAATGTTTAGTAGGGATTTCTTGAATAAAAAATATACTTTGTAAATTTTATGACCTGGCGGTCCAATCTCGCAGATTCTGTCAACTATAACATTATAGTCATATAAACCTATAACCTTTCTCTTTTCCAACTATTACATCTATGAAAACTGTTTTTGAAAAAATCAAAATGAATGAAGTAAATAAAATTATATCATTATGCATTGAAATAACAATAATATTAAAGCGTTAAAATTAACGTTATATTATATTTTAAGGCGTTGCTACGAATTGGCTGCGCCCAAAAAAGATTACTATTTTGCTTATATTCGCAGTGGTTTAAAACGCAAGTAAAATGCATAATAAAATATATTGAAGGCATATTACAAAAGTCATAAAAGAGCGTCAAGCATCATGAGTATTAAAACAAAGTCGTTTGAAATTTCCACTCGACCAAACCTCAATCATAAATTTTGCGGGCTGCGGTAAAGTTCGTCCAAATACATGAACAAGTCTTCGTTTTATACATACACTAGCGAGTATAACCCGGCCTTGCCCGTGGCACGTGTAAAATAAATTTTCTCAAAAATCTTCAAAAATGAACAAAAAACTTTCATACAAACGTTTTCCGCCGATTTACCACTGTTGCGGGTGGAATTTCCCAAATCGCTGAAATAGGTATTGCTTAAGTTCCTATGTAGAGCTTTGAAAATTAGTTTGAAGCAAATCGGACAAAACTAAAATCTTCACCAAAAAAATCGTTGAATTGCCCTTTCCACCGTGAATGAATTTAAAATGAATTCCATTCAGCTTTAGCTGAATAAATTTTGTGAAACTCATAAAAATTTCAAGCCAGAGCGCGAAAACTGCAAAATAGCAAACATAAACCGGGGCAACCATGATAAGATCTCTCGCCTTGGAGATACCGTAAACTTAGTAGAGTCCAATATATGAGTCTTTATTTAAATATTTAAACTTAAGTAAAAGCGAATTTCTTTCAGTCAATTTTGTCCGATATCATCATGACGATGGATCTAAAAACAATCTTAAATACAATAAGTTCGTTGCAATGTAAATAAACTATTAAAATGTTATAATTAAAAATTAATATTAATAATATAAATGTGACACAAAAATTTCATATATGTATAGCATACAGTTTCTAATCGATACGTGCATGTTACAAATATTTAAATTACTTTGAAAACCCCACTTATAGGATTTTATGAATACAGGGTATACAAGCAATTTGACAGCATCTATAAAAAAAACGAATATTCAAGAACGAGAATATAGGCAACGAGAATGAAGCTAACAAATCCAACCAAAAAAACATTGGAAATGCAACCAATATTTTCCTTGAATGTACCAAAAATGTATTTCAATATCTCCTTTTAACTTTGACTTTAGTTTTAGCTCAAAGCCGAAACTGTTTTGTTATTTGGCTGAATAAAAGGTTCGCTTAAGGGTATTAAGTGATCAATCAAAATACTGAAATTTGATCTTGTTCTAATTCAATGCTACCTTAAGACTTCTCAACTGTTTTCAAAGAAAAGCCAAACCTAGTTAACAGTTAACCTAAGTAGACTAATTCGACAATAAGCCAGCAATTGCTGATAGGCATTTGTCCGACTTGGTGATCCCCTGTACGCACCACTCACAGTGCCACTTCCCTTAAAAGCACATAAAGTAAACTCATCTTGCGTATGTCACTTATTTTTAGCCACATTATTTTTAAAAGTTCAGGACTTTCAAACCCCATATAAATGTGTATGTTTGAATATAGCTCAAGGCTTAACATTTTTTTATATTTTTGAGAGGAAAAATGGAGAGAATTATTCAAATGGTAGTCATTGCACGCTACTGACACCAATTTTTAAGTCTCTAGCTATTTTAATATACAAGACCTGCATTTAAAATAAATATATTGTTAATTTTACAGGCAGGCTTATTGTTAAAATAAACGTGGTCCGTTACTTAAAACGAATATATCAATAACTATAAAACAAAATAAATATCAAAAATGATCGATAAAAAATGATTTATTTAAAAAAATAATTACGGACATGGCTAGATCGATTCGTAAGTTGATGATATTCAAGCACATACATACACTTTTTCTTGTCTATTATGTACATCTACACAGTTGCAATATACCTCTGTCGATTGGTAGGGGATATAAGAAGAAAAACAACTAATCCGTAAATTGTAGCAATTCCCAAACAAATGACAATGATTGTTTGGAAAATTGTGGCTCTTTAACATACTGCCGTACATTCTCATTGGAGACATATCCGAGTCTGACGACCGTGCGGGCTTTTGGTTATGGTACTTCCGGTTTCGCCAGCCATTCATTGAAGTGGACCATGCGCAGACACACACACACACACTTGTCTGCATATGTGAGCATGTTGGTCGCCATATTGTTTGGGGCATGTGTATGTTTTTGATGTCAATTGGAAGCTCTACTTGAAAATATTTGTTTGTTCTTTCGATTGTTTGCTTTACCTTCTGCTCCCGTTGGCCATTGCTCTATTGTTGTTATTGTAGTTGTTGTTGCTGCTGTTGTTGTGTGTGGGCATGGCGTCAATTTTCTTGACACCGTTATCAATTAAGAGATACGTTGTGTAGCCAGGCACAATTGTCGTCAATGGACCTATCGGAATTGCCAAAGAATTGCTAGGGCGGATGTCATCTGATTCTAGGCAATTGTGTTCGAACAAAATAAAAGCTTGCAATCGTCTCAAATAGGCATCAAGGCTATAAAACGATATAAAGTTATTGCTGTTGAAATTAAAGCCAGTTGTTGTTGCCGTCTCGGATTTTAGCATGACCAATTCCCTTATTTATATTGCATGTGTGTGATTTTAAACAGCTTTCATTTATTTTTATCGTTAGCAAAATATTAGGATCTGAAAAGTAAGATGTTTTGAAGCAATAACTTGAAAATGCCTTTAGATTTATGCAGAATTTCGATTTCAATAAGTGTGAAACATATTTTCACATTTGTGTACAACGGTAAAATGTAGACTAACACCCACCAGAATATTTTCGCTTGCTTAGTTAAAAAAAATATAAAACGCAGTTTTCTTTTATTTTCGCATTCCGTTTTCTCATATTGATGATAGCAGAATCTGCTTGGCAAATGTGCATGGTAAATCTACCAGTCTGCTTAGTAAAACTTGCCATTGCCCGCATCTGTCTGACAACAAGAAAAATAATTGCAGCGCTGCCACTTAACAATATATTTTTTACACTATTCCTTACTGACCGTTTACAAATTACAAAAGTTACGACACAGCGTTGCCACATGAAATGGAAATTGTAAACTTTTTAGCTACGCTTTTGCAGTTTCGGACTATGATAAATAGTTTGTGGCATAAGTCTATAAAAAGTTTTTATTTTAAACCTTGCCTTATTTAAAAACTAAGAAAATAATTTTTGTATATATTACTTAAGCTCTTCATTGGCCTAGTCATGGCATTCTAGGTAATAATGCGCATAAAAACTGTATACTGCTTGCCGACGCAATGTCTCTAAAAGTACAAGTAACAAGGCAAAATATTATATTAAAATAAATTAAATATTAAATTTTATTTGCTCCAACTGCCGTGAACTGAAAAGACTTACATGTTTTTCTTTATTAGTATAACAACCATGCTTAAATATCTGCATTAGACATGGCTAATAATTATTTTCTTAAATTATTATTATTTTATATGCTTTTGACTTGTCTATTTGTTGTATCTAATTTCGTTGTCATTCCAACTTATTGATAAGAGCTCTTCGAAAGTTGGAAATACAAAAGCAATTTGGGTTAAATGACTTACAGGGGTAATAGCATACACCCACAATTATGGTTGTAAAATTAACTGTTAACAGGGCCAGCGAAATATGGTTCGTAAGAGGAGACGGTACTGTTGCAGGCCCATAAGTCTTAGATGCGGCAGTCCAGATATAGTGAGAAGTACCTAATGATGTTCATAATCAGAAGCGCGTGTAAAAGGAGAAGGGCCAAATGCTGATTAACAACGGGCGGCTGCTAAGTTGGGGGGTGCTAAGTTGGATAACACAGCAACAAGTCCTAATTTTATTAAACACACACAACCCACTGTGTGACTATGTGTGTACGTGTGTGAGGGCACGTGTGTGTGCGCGGATATTGTGCAAGTAACAGCTGTGGACGCAATTTATTTAGCGAAAATAAACCAACAAAATCAACAAAGTAACATTAAATCGAAAAGAAAGGGTTTGAATCAAACAAATAAGAGGCTCTAGTCGGGAACTCCCGACTAGGGGATATCCTGAACCAACCTTCTACCAACATCAAATGCAGCTAGCGCTACAAGCTCGTAATAAAAATAAATCAACAAAAACAAGCTTACAATAGGACTCGAACTCGATAAAAATAGGAGCACAAAAAACAATACAATCGCAATTGCAATGCTGTTGATATAATTCAATAAAGACACGCGTGAATGTGTGTATACATAAATTCTTGAGCTTCGCGCAAATGCTTTTGACAATATATGCTGCCAATATATAACACGTTTTCTTAAACAACTTCGGGGTTTCTTAACCGATCTTGATGAAATGATCAACAAGCAGGAACACCATCAGGGCACGGTGAGTAAACCGGCTTGATAGTGTTAAGGTCTCTGAGAAACGAACTTTCCGTAACAACGGGATTGAAAATGCAGTTTGACCTCTGTAACTGATAAGAATAAAGCTAATTTTTATTATACCCTGAACCCATTGAAAATGGGTAAAAAGGGTATAATGTATTTGTGCAAATGTATGTAACAGGCAGAAGGGAGCATCCCCGAACATGTAAAGTATATATATTCTTGATCAGCATTAACAGCCGAGTAGATTTAGCCATGTCCGTCTGTCTGTCTGTCCGTCCGTCTATCCGTCCGTCCGTCCGTCCGTATGTATGAACGCAAGGATATCAGAAGAGCAGAAGAGCTAGAGACTTGAAATTTTAGCTGTAGGTTCTCCTAGTCCATGCGCAGATCGAGTTTGTTTTCAATAATCGATAACTAACATTGTTTCCAAGTAATCGATCAAAATCGATATCGAAGTCCTGTTTTTTGCGCAATTTTGGTAAATTATAAGAGCTAGAGTCGCCGAACATGTAGCTTCTAGAATAGTATATATATATATATATCAAGTATCTTTCATTTTAAGGCTATCGCCACCTCCCCTTTACCCCCACAAAGCTATAAATCAAGTTAACAAACCAACTTGTATTTCCCACTAATTTAAGCCACAATTAATGCAATTAATAATGCAATTGAGAATACACAAATATTCTATATTCTATTCTACCGTCGGAAATTTCATTAAGATTGGTTAAGAAACACAAAAGTTATGTGTGCAAGTGTTAGCAACAGCAAGCGCAAATTCCAAAAATTTCTGTACGCATGTACGCACACACATTCATGCGCGTCTGCTTTGAATTCTATCAACAGCATTGCAGTTTCGATTGTATTGTTTTCTGTGCTGCTATTTTACTTGGTTTACGAGATCGAACCCTGGCGCGGACACTACATTTTTTTTGCTGGTGTGGCTGTTGCGTAGAGGCGGCAGCAAGTAATGCGGTCAGTTGCGAGTTCAAACCCTGCCAAGGGAACTTTTTTTTTTTTATTTATCTTTATTACTACTAAAGCAAACGACCGCGTAGCGCGAGCTTAATTTGGTGTATATAAGAATAAGAGGGTTCAGGGTAACCTCGGGAGCTCCCGACTAGAACCTCTTACTTGTTATACCTAGAGGAGGAGTAGGTAGTTTGAAAAAAGTTTGTGAACAGATCGGCTATGCCTGGATCAGTATTCGCACTCTCATCTGCAAACTTCACCGAAGAAGGCAAAATACGTGTCTTTCTTTTAGAATTGACAAAGTTAAAAAATTGCTTAGGATTATGGGAAAATTGAAGGCGACTACGGCGAAGGTAATCCTTCGAGTACAAGGTATCATAAAATAGTTAAATGGAAACATCAATGTCTGCACAATTGTAACGTTGGGACCAGTCGGCGTGCAGAATGAGATCACTCAGTGTATGAAAATCAGCCTTTCGAGAACAACGGACACGTTCAGCTAATTCCGATTCCTTGATAGGAGCTCGGGCTGGTAGATCAATGACCATATCCAAAGTTGGATGAAAAGGGTGTTCAGGAAGCGTAAGCGGATTAATCCTGTGCACAACACTGTCGAATGAATCCAACACGAAAAAATTTAGATCAAGTGTAATATTATTATTATTACCATTTATATTTCTGCACGTCAGTGCTCGTTAGGTTGTAGTAAAGGAATGTATTTATTCAAAGTCAATGTTATGTGCTTAGCCTATGGATACATATAAGTTCTTATGCTGTTAATGGTTAACAGCTACAAAGAGAGGGAGAGTGAGTAGCTTGCATATGCCTGTGTTAGTGAGCATATATGTTGCTCATGCAATGCGCTCAGACGGAGCGTGGGATCTGCAGCGTAAGCATAAACGGTCAGCTAGTGAGGCTAGTGAACCGCGCTGCGTAATCTGAGACCGAGCCAATACATAAACTGGCTCTGGGCTTGTTTACGTTATTATTGTTATTGTATGCAACAAAGTGCTGCATACTTTATATTTGAATACAGGGTATTCTGTACGGGCATATACGCACTACACCTCCCTTTTTAAAGAAATAACGTAACATTATAAATGTGTAGTTATTAAATGAACAAAATTGGGTTTTTTTTTTTGTTTTAATTAGTAAAATGTAGTAAAAATGATTAAAATAATATGAATTTTAAAAAAATTATTTAGGGTTTATAAAAATGTAAAAATTTCAAAATATAAAAATATAAAATATAAAAATGTAAAATATAAAAATGTAAAATATAAAAATGTAAAATTCATTGTAACAATTTGTTTTTTCTTAAGGATTGATATTTTTTTTTTTTTTTTTATTATAAAGAAAATTTATGTTTTATTCGTTAAAAATTTTTAGTCTATTCTTATGAACTTTTTGTTCTTTACCTTTTGTATCTTTTATTATAGCATTGTCTTTATCTTTTATGCTTACTACCGTATATGGTCCTAAGTATTTATTTTCTAATTTATGACCTACTTCATTTTTTAAAAGTACTTTGTCTCCTATATTCAAATTTAAGTCTAGTGTTTTCCTATCATATAGTTCTTTATTTTTCTGCTTATGTTTATCTATCATAATTCTTGCTCTTTTATATGCTAATTCTAGTCTATATTTTGATTCCTTAGCATAGTCTTCTACATTATAAAGTGGGTCTATTTGATCTATGCTATTAAAATGTTTTGGTATATTTGAATTTTTACTGAAAATTAGCTCATATGGACAATAATCATGTGCCATTGATGGGGTTGTATTGTAACAATAAACGAAGTATTGAAGCCATGTGTCCCAGTCAGTTTTGTCAACTGATATGTAGGAACGTATGTACTCATTAAACGTTCTGTGACTTCTTTCAACAGTACCAACTGTTTGGTGATGGTGTGCTGTTGATGTTATATTATCTATTTTTAGGTATTTACATATGTCCGTTATTATTGAATTCTTATATTCTGTACCCATGTCCGTTATGAACGTCTTCATTGGACCGTACTTCAGAATAAAAGATTCGAATATTGCTTTAGCGACAGTTTTTGCATTTTTATTTGGGATCGGACATGGCAACTAGGTATTTTGTTAAATCACAAATTAGTGTAACTGCATACTCGTTACCATTCTCTGATCTTGGTAATGGACCTATAGTGTCAACAATTACCCTGTCGAAAGCGTTTGTTGGTGTTTCAGTTATAATCATAGGTGTTTTAGTGTGCTTTGTTGTTTTGGCTTTTTGACATTTCGGACAATTACGTATGTACTTTGTTATATGACGTGTCATATTTTTCCAATAGTAATGTCTTTTTATTTTTGCTAGCGTTTTTGAAGTGCCTGTGTGGCCACCTTGAATAGGATCATCATGGAATGTAGACATTATTGCTTCTTTTTCTGTTTCTTTAGTTATTAGGGTTACCGGCTTGAGTAGCGCTACTCTTAAGTTTTTTAAATATATATTGCCCATATTTTTGAAAGTATCTATTGAAATGTTTTCAAAGATCTTTTCGCTCGGTACCACTTTGAGTTGGCTGATTCCTAATATACCGGCTTCTTTTTCAAGCCTTTGGAAAAATTGACCTAAATCGATAGTTCCATTAGTATAAAGGTCGCTAATCTCAATTCTTGCAACACCCTTTTTACCATGTTTTAAAATACATAGCATATTTGTTATGTGCAAGGTCACTATTTTTCGCATATCGTCGTTTTTAATAACGTCGTATACGTTGGGCTTAGAAGCTTTATCAAGATTTTGCCTTGGCAAAATTTCTTGTTCTTTTCCTGCGCAGGATTTATTTTGTCTACTTTGTTGTCTTGTAGTGACTTTCAAGACATTTGTATTAGTACTTTTTAATTCTTTGATGGTTATTCTTGATAACGCATCTGCAACAAAATTATCTTTTCCCTTAAGGTATTCTACAGTGCACTCATACTCTTCTAAATCTAGTCTCATTCTCGTTAATTTTGAACTTGGATTTACCATTGAAAACAGATATGTCAATGGTCTATGGTCTGTTTTAATAGTGAAATGTTGACCATATATGTATGGTCGAAAATGTGTTATTGCCCAGTGGATTGCTGCCAACTCTTGTTCGGTTGTACTTTTATTGCTTTCTCCTTTTGTAAATGAACGAGAAGCATATGCTACGGGCAATTGTTTATCTCCATACGTTTGAGTCAAAACTGCTCCGCAGGCTAGTTTACTGGCATCTGTTATGATGCAAAATTCTTTGCTAAAATCTGGGTATTTTAGTAAAGTGGGCTTCATAAGAGCTTTTTTTTAAATATTCGAACGCTTTTTGGCATTCATCGGACCACTCAAATTGGACAGTCTTTTTACATAATCTTGTTATGTGACGTGAGTAATCTGCAAAGTTTTTTATGAAACGTCTGTAATAATTGCAAAATGCAACGAATCTTCTAGCGCTATCAGCGTCCGTGGGGACTGGATATTTTTCAATGACAATTTAAGGTTGTGTCGCCTACACAAGTCAAAAACGTTTGTTAAGTTTTTGATCATGTGGTTTTCGGAACAACCGATGACGATTAAGTCGTCCATGTACAAGAAAGCTTGTGAAGGTTCTAATCCGGAAAAAGCGATGGTCATCATTCTTTGAAAAGAATTAGGCGCTATTTTTAGACCATATGGTAATCGTGTAAAACGATAGGAGCCATTGCTCGTTGAAAAAGACGTTATATTTCTAGAATTTTCTTCTAATTCTATTTGGTGAAAACCGGACATTAAATCTAAGCATGAGAAATATTTTGCTCTGCCTAGTTGGTCAAGAATATCATCTATTCTTGGGAGTGGAAATTTGTCAGACAAGAGTTTTTTGTTAATTTGACGATAGTCTATAACCATCTATAATAATCGCCATCTCTTGGTATCGGAACCAGTTAATCCCTTTTTTGGGACAAGAAGTATAGGACTGTTATATTCCGATACAGACGGTTCTACAATATTATCCGAGATAAGTTTTTCGACTTGATTATTAACTTCTTCTTTATGGGTATGAGGAATTCTGTAGTTTTTAATATACACTGGCTCAGTATCTTTTAGTCTTAGTTTTTGTTTATAAAAATTATTGGTTGTTATGGATTCGGTTTCGAGTCCGAATATGTCTGTATACTTGGTGCAGAGATCTTTTAATTGTGTCTTAAATAATGGGGGAAAGTTCTTTTTTAGTTTTTTCATCACCGTTTCTTGGCGATCTTTGCTAATTTCGTGGACTGTTTCATAGTCACTTAGCTTTTCTATTTTAATGTCATTAAGATGTACTATTTTTATTGAATTTGTTGTATTTAAAATTCGGACAAATGTTTGTTGATTATTGGAAATAGTATTTCCAATGAATATTCCTTTATCAATTTCTTGATTTGGAATGAAAATATTGTTTTCTGGCGAAACAATATTGATTTGACGGACTACTTCAGAACGAGCTGGAAGTATTGTGGCATTATTATCACAAGTGTGAGTTATTGGTAGTTTTATAGGATAGTTTAAATTATTTGGCCGAAGTATTAGAGAATCACATGTTTGTGTGAAATCTAATTGGCAATTATACTTTTTAAAGAAGTCTATACCAAAAATGCCATCGCTGGGTATTGGGAAATCGTGTCCGACTATGTGAAAGTCGTGTGGAATGACATATTTTCCGGTAGATAATTCTACGAATGCTAAACCTTTGGAAAAAACTGAACCTTCACCGATTCCAGATATTTGAGTTGATATGTTTGAGTTAATGTTTTCAAATGTATCAACATGTTCTTTTAATAGTGATATGTCTGCACCAGTATCTTGCAATAGGGTAAATGCTTTACCTGTTCTTTCGTTATTTATGTTAATGAAGATACTGAGGTTTAGATTGACTGTGTGTACTTTGGTGTTTCTTGGTGCATATCTTAAGGGTTTTGTTGGTTTTCCGAGTTAGTCTGTGTAACTCGAACATTATTATTACCATTATAGTTGCCATTGTTATTGTTTTGGTTGTTACCTCGGTTGGAATTATTCCTTCCTCGGTTATTACCACGGGCATTACCTCTATAATGTCCTCTGCCATTGCTATTGTTAGTATAGTTTGCGTTATGATTACCGCGGCCATTGCCTCTACCTCTTTGGTTATTGCGATAATCATTGCCTCTATTATGTCTGCCTCGCTGATATAATACTGTGCTGGCACTTCCAGTCATTTCAGTGCTGCAATGAATGTATTTACTCATTGCATCATTAAATGTGCTGAAGTTTCCAGCTTCTAGTATTATACGAAGTTTTTCATATTCACAATTTTTGGTCATTGCAGATATTGACTCTTTAGTAGAGAATTTCTCTGCATTATCCGAGTCTAGGCCATCGTCAATATAAGCTGCCTCGAGTTGCTTACGCAAGTTATCGATTTCAGCTGTATATTGAGCTGCTGTTTTGCCTTTTTGTTGGGCGTTTAACAGCTTTGCCTTAATCACGTCAATGGATTCTCCTTTGACGCAACTTTTTAATTTATTAATAATGCCATAGATCGTAGTCTCGTCTTGGCATTTGTATAGTATTGTGCCAATTAGTTTTGATTTTATGACTTCTACAGCCAAATCCTCTTGGTTGCCCTTTGTTCGTTCAACAAGCCTTATGGCTGTTAAAAAACGATTTAATGACAGTTTTTTACCGTCAAATTCAGGGACTGTAGACGAAATTTGTCTTACATATTCCCTATCTAAGGCTACCTGGTCTGGCATGTTGGATTCTGTATTGTCATGTGTCTCAATGTCGTTATCGATATTTATATCAGTAATTGGCTTCGACCACTAACCATACAATGCATAGACTTGTCAAATGTCAAAATAATCGGATACCGATAAATCGTCAACGACTGAGCCCCATGGGTGACCGCGACCATTTTAGTGTGCCCAGACAAAGTAAGACTGCTGAGAGTGGCAGCCGAACGCCGGCCTCGACAGCCGAACGTTCAGTATGAAGCCGCATCCCGCTCAGCGCACAACGTTGCTGCGGCTGATGCTGTTTTGTAATATATGTATCTTTTCAGCCCAAATACATACATATGTGTATATGCGTGTGCAGAGTGCCCCTCGCTCACACTTATTGCTTTGCGCACTTGTGTGCATCTCCTTCTCCCTGCATAGCTTCTCAAAAACCCCGAGATCTACAAACATACATACATATGTTTGTGTTGTGTGGATGTGCGCACAAGTAGATCGCGGCGTTTGTCGCGAGCCAGAGATTTTTTCTTCAATTGTGTGCCCTTTGTGCCTGTGGTGGCAAAAGGCACACACATTCAAATGCTCTATCATGTATTTCTTCGTCCAGTCAGGCATAATGAGAAGAATCTGATATATTTATATTCATTAAAAACTTAAATGACCTAAATGATATATTTATATATTATATTTTAATTTTTTTGTTAACTGTGGGGACCAATTTTGCTTAAAATTAAAAAAAAACTAAGTCGTATTTCTGCAAGGGTAATTCTTCGTCGGCTTTTCGAATAATTTAAGAAAAGACCAAACATTGAAAATGTTTAATTTTTTCGACTTGCTACTTGTGCACACGCACACTCTTTCGAGTAAGCAGTTGTGTGACATTATTAAAGGGTTTGGCCTGTTCATGTGCAAATCTCCTATTTTCCATGCATGGTGTAAGGGTAAGGGTACCTGAACGTTGGCATGTGTGCATAATAACTTTTTGGGCCTGCCAAGCACACACACTTACACACTTTACTATATGGATGGAAGCATTTATGCGTTTGTGTGCGTGTTGGTTGCCTGCCTGCCTGCCCGATGCAAATTTGACCAAATTTGAAGTTTTTGGCATTTCTAAATTTCGAGCTCTACACACAGACACACACACACACACAAAAATGTGTGCGAATGAGCCGATCAAGGGTTTGTCGTGAGACAGAGATATTTTCATCAATGGGTGCGTAAATTTGGGCGACGGTGGGCTTGCGGCTTGCGTAAGGCACAAATGTGTGAACAAATGGACAAATGGATGCAGACGCATGCTGGACATTCTGATCGTTTATTGCCTGCCATAAAACCATTTAACCCAAAATGTTTACATGTCGAAAAATACATTAAAAGATCACTTGCATTTTTTCCATATCAAAGTGCAAATGAGCGGCAAGTGCGGTTCACCTGTTTTCGTTGCCTGTTCACACATTTGTGCCTTACGCGGCCGCAAGCCCACCGTCGCCCAAATGTACGCACCCATTGATAAAATATCTCTGTCTCACGACAAACCCTTGATCGGCTCATTCGCACACATTTTTGTGTGTGTGTGTGTGTCTGTGTGTAGAGCTCGAAATTTAGAAATGCCAAAAACTTCAAATTTGGTCAAATTTGCATCGGGCAGGCAGGCAGGCAACCAACACGCACACAAACGCATAAATGCTTCCATCCATATAGAAAAGTGTGTAAGTGTGTGTGCTTGGCAGGCCCAAAAAGTTATTATGCACACATGCCAACGTTCAGGTACCCTTACCCTTACACCATGCATGGAAAATAGGAGATTTGCACATGAACAGGCCAAACCCTTTAATAATGTCACACAACTGCTTACTCGAAAGAGTGTGCGTGTGCACAAGTAGCAAGTCGAAAAAATTAAACATTTTCAATGTTTGGTCTTTTCTTAAATTATTCGAAAAGCCGACGAAGAATTACCCTTGCAGAAATACGACTTAGTTTTTTTTTAATTTTAAGCAAAATTGGTCCCCACAGTTAACAAAAAAATTAAAATATAATATATAAATATATCATTTAGGTCATTTAAGTTTTTAATGAATATAAATATATCAGATTCTTCTCATTATGCCTGACTGGACGAAGAAATACATGATAGAGCATTTGAATGTGTGTGCCTTTTGCCACCACAGGCACAAAGGGCACACAATTGAAGAAAAAATCTCTGGCTCGCGACAAACGCCGCGATCTACTTGTGCGCACATCCACACAACACAAACATATGTATGTATGTTTGTAGATCTCGGGGTTTTTGAGAAGCTATGCAGGGAGAAGGAGATGCACACAAGTGCGCAAAGCAATAAGTGTGAGCGAGGGGCACTCTGCACACGCATATACACATATGTATGTATTTGGGCTGAAAAGATACATATATTACAAAACAGCATCAGCCGCAGCAACGTTGTGCGCTGAGCGGGATGCGGCTTCATACTGAACGTTCGGCTGTCGAGGCCGGCGTTCGGCTGCCACTCTCAGCAGTCTTACTTTGTCTGGGCACACTAAAATGGTCGCGGTCACCCATGGGGCTCAGTCGTTGACGATTTATCGGTATCCGATTATTTTGACATTTGACAAGTCTATGCATTGTATGGTTAGTGCTTCGACTCATTAAGATCTTGTAGCTGGTTTAGATCAAACTTTGCTGGTAAAAATAGATCTTCTGGAACATTTATTATAATGTTCTGTCTAATGCTAATGCTTTTCAATCTGGTATTTAAAGATTGTATGAATTTAAGGCACTGCCTGGTATGCTCCTGTGTTAGTTTATTTTTAATGGAATTTACTGCATGTACTATATCGTTATATTGTTTTATCAATATTTGTACATGGTATATTAGTGTTTCTACCTTTATAGGTATGCCTTTATTAATGCATTTATATGACTTGTCGAATTTGTCTTTGTGGTCATTGATATGTTTCACCAATATACTCCATTCCATACTAATATAATAGATATTTATTGATGCAGTCGCACCATTAGTATCGTTGCTGGTCCCAAAATTGGGTGTTCTTCAGTTACTAGTTGTACTGAGACATATGGCAACGTACTTAGTATGATTCCTCTGACATATTCAAATATGTTCAAACCTTGTCTAATCCGTCTGCTCTACTGATATATCGTTTCTTAATTTTCTTTGTATGCATTGCATACACCTTCAATGCTAGCGATACAACAGATATTACGGTGATTATAATTAGCAAAAGTGTAATATTCTCTAAATTTTCTTTATGATCAATTACTTTAACAGTGTTGATTACATTTGCGGCCGATTTTTCGACCTTGGACTCGTTTGAGCCCATTTTAATTTAAATTAATATTGTAATATTGTAATATTGTTGAAGATTTTAAATGAACATCATATTTTATATTTGAAAATTGTTACAAATGAACATTACTTTTTCATTATTGTGTCTGTAGTATATTTTATATATATATTTATATATATTATATTATATTTAGGCATAATGCCTTGCTTTTCGTGTCTATTTTAGAACCCTATTTCGATCAACGCAGTGATCTCCTCTCTAATTTAGCGTACAACAAATTTTTTTTTTTTTTGTACTTTACCTTGACGTACACAGCAAAGTGGGCGTCATTACAATTTATAAAAAAACTTAATGTAATCTTCCTTATTTGGCTGCCTTGGAGCGGTCAGCGTTGCCGGTGCAGGTCATCGCACAGGCCGTGGTGTAAAAAGGTCCAGGGCAGTCGTCAGGACATCTTTTCGTCATCTTAGGTAGCGGCTTTGCTTCTGTTGGTTTATTAATCTTTAGTAAATTTCTTATTGCGTGAGGAGCAGGTGTATTGGCTTGTGCTTTGTGCTTGCGCTCTTCCGCCTCTAAGAAATCTAGCTCATCGGCTAGTTTCTTGGCGTTTTCCCAAGTCGGGGGCTTTGTGTTATTATATAACACTTTAACAATTTCGGCTTTGCGCTTCTTAATGCGCAGCCGTAAGCCACCACGATTTCTTGGTTTCTTTTGTTCAACTTCTTTGTTAGCCGTTTCTCTGGCTAGAAGTTGGCGCGCCCTGTACTCATCAAGAGTGATGCGTATGGACATAATATGCACAAAAGCCACACCATACTCACTCAGAAATTTATTATATTGTTTCTTTTCGCCGCTGCTCCTGTAGTTGTTGCACCTGCCACAGTTGTTGTTGTCGTTCCGTTTATTCCTCCCACGTTGCGTGACACTTGTCAAGGTCGCCATGTAATATTATTATTATTACCATTTATATTTCTGCAGGTTGTAGTAAAGGAATGAATTTATTCAAAGTCAATGTAATGTGCTTAGCCTATGGATACATATAAGTTCTTATGCTGTTAATGGTTAACAGCTACAAAGAGAGGGAGAGTGAGTAGCTTGCATATACCTGTGTTAGTGAGCATATATGTTGCTCATGCAATGCGCTCAGACGGAGCGTGGGATCTGCAGCGTAAGCATAAACGGTCAGCTAGTGAGGCTAGTAAACCGCGCTGCGTAATCTGAGACCGAGCCAATACATAAACTGGCTCTGGGCTTGTTTACGTTATTATTGTTATTGTATGCAACAAAGTGCTGCATACTTTATATTTGAATACAGGGTATTCTGTACGGGCATACACGCACTACACAAGAGATCTATTTCGCACACGATTAACCAGCCGTAAGGACATTTCATGTAGACAATCAATAAATTCGTTTGACGAAGACGGCAACAGAAAGTTTGAGTCTGATGGCGATGACCAATCGACATCAGGAAGATTAAAGTTCCCAAGAACTACTAAAAGATCCCTATCAGAAAGTAGGGAGGAGATAGATTTAATAGCATTTAAATGGTTTTGATAAATGGACAAGTTAGATAGAGGGGGTATATATGAACATGAAATAAAGACAGAAAAACTTCCAAACACAACTCTCACAGCATCCAACTCATTCTCTGAGATGGGAAGTTCAATGCGTTCCGACGAAAGAGCAGACTTGACAGCTATGAGTACTCCTCCTCCGGTACGGGAAGCTCGATCACATCTGTGAAAGGTGTATTTGGTTGTAAAAATAAAAGAGTACTGTAGAAAATTTCGGAACACTTATTTTAAAGGATGCAATATCCCTTTCATAGAACTTAAATTTCCCCACTGTTATACTTGGGGCTTGAATTAATATTCTATAGTATTATACAATAAGATGTATCATATGTATCTTTACTTTATCTGTGTACCCGGCTTAGGAGATCGGTGCGGTGGATCCTGCGAAGTTTCCGTCGCTTTCTTCTGCAAAGCCTTCTTGCCAATATATTGGGGAGGGCAGAAAGACAGGCCATGTAGAAGGTGGACTGCTGTCGTAGGTCACCCACCAAGGGAGCATTTAGGTATCTTGCTAAGGCCCTCTCACTTTAAATGTACTCAGAAGAAGCAGCTCTCGATTTAGTCTGTAGCCTGCGATTGCCTTTTGTTGTCTATTTTCGATTGCCGATTTTGTTTAAGACGGTTCGGAGCTGCTGATAATAAATTATTTTATAATAAAATGGAGGCATTATCGATAAACATAGTTTTCGGTCGTTACTATTTGGCGTGTATGTGCAAGAGTGTGATCACTCTTATTTTGCGAATGTCCTTCGCAGAGCTGATGTTGAAATTCTACCCGGCGGCTTTTTACTTTATAATTCGAATAAAAAATAATTGAAACAAAAAAAAAACAAGAAAGAGGTTCTAGTCGGGAGCTCCCGACTAGGGGATACCCTGAACCTTCTTATTCCAACACTAAATGCAGCTCGCGCTACGCGTTCGTTTGCTTTAGTAGTAATAAAGATAAATTACAAAAAAAAGTTCCCTTATCAGGTTTCAAACTCGCAACTAACCGCACTCCTTGCCGCCGCCTCTACCTAACAGCCACACCAATTATTAAGCCTTAATGAGAAAAAACCAATTAAAATAGCAGCACAGAAAACGATACAATCGCAATTGCAATGCTGTTGATAGAATTCAAAGAATGTGTGTTTGCATGTACACAGAAATTCTTGGAATTTGCGCTAGCTGCCTTAACCGGTCAGGATGAAATTTTCAGCAGTAGATCTTATTGTACTGTAAAATATTCGTGTATTCTTAAAATGACAATAGCATTTAAATTGTGGCTTATTTTGGTGGGCAACATTTATTTATTTATTAATGGTCGACAAAACGAGTGTCTTCCTAATTATTCAATACAGAACACCAGAAGTAATGTGAAACTGTTTAGAGGTAGTCAGCCTCAGCATTACTCTTAGGGTCCAACCTTTTAAATAAGAACTAATCCAAAACAAAAGAGACGGAGGGAAACCTATTCGGTCAAGTTTATGAATTATAATATCATGGTCCACAGAGTCAATCGCCTTACTGAAGTCAGTGTAAATGACGTCAGTTTGCATTTTAGTAAGAAAGGCATCATTTAACAAGGAAGTAAATTCTGGCAGATTGGTCGTAGTTGACCGATTCTTTACGAATCCATGTTGAGCAGGGGACACAACTGATTTGCAGAAATGCTGCAAATTCGAAGTGATTATTTTTTCAAATAACTTAGGAATAGCGGACAGTTTTGAAATGCCCCTGTAATTTTGTATATCTGACATTCCACCTTTCTTGTGGAGAGGAATGATATAAGATTCTTTCCAAAGAGATGGAAAGACAGAAGATTCAAGGGATAGATTAAAAAGCTTTAGCAATGGATAAACAAGGGAAGAACTACACTCCTTAAGTAGACAACTAGGAATATTTTCAGGTCCAGGAGAGAAAGAAGATTTTAAAGAATTTAAAGCTAAAAGGTGTTTCCCTTTCATAAATTGGTGCTTCCCCTTGATTTATAGTTATTAGGTTGTAGCGGGGATTTGAAAGATACTTAATATATTTATACTATTCTAGAAGCTACATGTCAACTTTCGTGACTCCAGCTCTTGTTATTTACCGAAATTGCTCAAAAAATAGGATTTCGATATTGATTTGTATCGATTACTTGGAAACGGGGCAAGTTATCGAATATCGGAAACAAATTCTATATGCGCGGGTACTAGGAGGACCTACAGCTAAAATTTCTTGATTCTGAGATCCTTGCGTTCATACATACGGACGGACGGACGGACGTACAGACGGACAGACAGACGTTCATAGCTAGATCGACTAGGCTATTGATGCTGATCAAGAATATATATAGTTTATGGGGTCGAAGATGCTTCCTTCTGCCTGTTACATACATTTGCACAAATCCTTTATACCCTTTTTACCGATTTTTAATATGTTCAGAGTATAAAAAGACCATACACAATACTTTCAAAAATAATTACCTGATTTATTTAATTAACTTAATTAACATTATTTTAGTTAAAAATGAATTTTCACTAGGTATATTATTAGGCAAAAACATATCAAAATTATGTTGGTTAAGAGCTCTTTTAAGCAAACCTTATCTTCTTATATATTATAAATATTAAGATAGTTTAGACAGGCAAACTAACAAACCAACAGTAAAATTTACCCAGCGCCAAGAGATACTCTTCCTTACCGTCTTATCTAGCCTAAAAAATCATCCTGAAAACTGTACGCACAAGCTTCTCTCCACACTGAATGTGGGGTCTAAAAAGACAATGCCAAGAAGGCTGTAACACTTTGAATTCCTTACTTTCTTCTGCAACTGCAGCAGGAATACAGATTGAGTATTCTTTATCGCGTGGTGTCTGCTCTCCCTCTATTACTAAGCCGATATTTAACAATTGTTATTCTACAATCAATACAACTGAAATTTGTATAACATCGTCCTTGAAGCATTATATATATTAAAGACCTATTTTTTCCGAACACAATTGATTTATTCTATTAAAATCCACACGTAGAGAGAAAGTTGCATTTAAATTCCATTTCCAATTAGCTCATTTAAGATGTCGGTTATGATTCGTAAAGTGTAAACACTACTCCACTTAGACTAGAAAAACTTTCAGCTAGACCACGAACATTTAACAGGCTGCGTGAAAATATATTAAGAGTGACAGCAAAAGGTAAAAACAAATACGCAAAATAAAGAAAAAGCGCACACAATCAATACTCATGTCAAGTGCGAATTGATTGAATCCCGCCATTTTGTTTCTATTGGAAAGAATGCGCCGTTTGTCCCTTTTCCAAAAACCAACCCTTACAAAAAATAAAGTCCAATCTTGGGGTTTTCCTTTCGCGCTCGACACGTTTCGTTTAATGGCCACAGACAAAAGGTATTTAATTTAATGCAGGCCAATTGATCAGTTAATTTGAGCTATGAGCACATGGTAAGAATAAAAACCCATCGAAAAGCCAAGACTGATAATACACATCCTCATTAAGTAATAAAGAGACAGAGGAGGCTTTTGGATCAAAAGTTCTTTTTCAAAATACTTCATGGGCAATACCTAGGTTGCAAACACAACACCCGGCTGTCTGCAGCTACTTCTGCCGTTGCCCAAAAATTCAAAGACAACTTCAGAACATATTTTATAAGAACCAACAACAACCATAAGAACCAACAAAAAAAAAATAAGTGAGAGGTTCTAGTCGGGAGCACCCGACTAGGGGATACCCTGAACCCTGTTACTCCAGCATGAATGCAGCTCGCGCTACGCGCTCGTTTGCTTTAGTAATAATAAAGATAAATTAAAAAAAAAAGTTTCATTGATGCCTCCTCTACTCAACAGCCACACCAGCCAAAAAAAAAAACGAAGTTTCCTCCATAGGGTTCGAACCCGCTACATACTGCACCACTTGGCGCCACCTCTACTCAAGAGACACACCAATAATTCGGACGCACTGAGAAGAAAACCAATTAAAATAGCAGCACAGAGCTCCCCATATCATATCCGGAGACTTTTACGCGTGGGCCGTGGAATGGGGAAGCAAGGAAACCAACGCGATTGACGTGGGCTTTGCAAACGACGGGCAGGAGCCCACGTACTGCAAGACCGGTAGAGGCTGTATTACAGACCTCACCCTGTTCAGCAGCTCACTTTATAGACAAATTATATGGAAAGTCAGCGATGGATTCACATTCAGCGACCATCAAGCAGTACATTGCGAGACCCACGGGAGAGGATGATACAACATCAGCCCAAAACAACCACAAAACAGCCCTCAGACAACTGCCTAGACGAGGAAACCTATACGAATTCTCTAAGCCATGCTCAATGGACATGGACCACGGAGTCAGAAGAGGTCATGGCGCAGCAGCTAATGGAACACATCTCGGATGCGTGCCACTTCTCCATTCCTAGGAGTTATCCAAACTGAAGAGGAGCACTTTGCTACTGATAGAATGAGGAAATCGGCGACCTAGGGAAGCTTGCCTATGCGCGATAAGGTGCTCTCAACGATCCCGAGGCCCGCCGAACTTTGGATCTAGAATGGGAGACCTGCGGGCAGCCAAACGAGACGTCAATAGAAGTATTAAACAAAGGAAATCCAATTGCTTCCAGCAATTATGCGTTGAGGCCAACAACCCGCGTGACTAGCCCTACCGAACTCGCCACTATAGTCGAGGCACTGTTCCCACGGCACCCACGGATAGTGCAGCAGGTGTCCGCGGACGAAGTAGAAGGTTGTTGCAAGCAAAAAAAAAAGGCGACAAAAAGGCCCCAGAACCAGATGGTGTGCCAAACAAGGCTTTAAAGCTAGGCATGCAGACGATACCCGACACCTTCGCCGAGACATACACTAGATGCCTACCGGACGGCTGCAGCTAAAGCAATGGAGGGAACCCGATGGAGGTGGGGAGATAGGGAGATTGCAGAATCATATGATTCGCAGATGATCTGGCTCTAGTAGTAGGGGGCAAAGAGATAAAAGAATTAGAAGCGGCAGCGAATGCATCCATAAGGAACGTGGCCAACAGGATGCGTGGTGCTAGCCTGGAGCTGGTAGGCCACAAAACAGAGGCTGTGCTTATCGCAAGCTGCAAAATAGTTGAGTTTGCCAGATTTAAGCGATACAACGTTAGTATCAGGTGGCCCTTTCGAAGATGCTAGAGCAGCAGAAGTCTACTTATCGCGAGAGTTGTAGCCTCCGTATTGCTCTATGCTGCACCGATATGGGCATCAACGGTTGCAATCCAGGAAGGCCTCCGAAAGAAGATGTCAGTCCCTGACGGGCTCTGCGCACTCCGCACTATTTCCGGGTTCCGGACGGTGTCGGACGAGGAAGCCACAGTGTTGGCTGGAATACCGCCAGTGAATATATTGACCAAGAAAATGAAAAAAATATACCTGGCCCGAATGGACGACATCCGAAGGTCGGAGAGAGCAGTCTCGATGGCAACTTGACAAGAAAGATGGAACGCGGCGAGCAAGGGGAGACGGACACACAAGCTAATCCCCAATCTGGAGCAAAGAACTAGGAGACGGAACGGAAAAATTCACTTCCATATAACCCAGTTTTTTCCTGGACACGGCAGATACAGGAAGTATCTTCATAGTTTCATACACGAGGACACTCCAGAGTGCCCGAACTGCCCAAATCTGGACGAAGACCTTACACAAATGCTGTAACAATGCTCGAAGTACAGATATGGAGTAGAATTTGAGCCCATACCTGAGGGACTTTTGAAGTTCATGTTGGAGGAAGAGGACAACTGAAGAAATCTGAGCCACCTCATTATTGGCATCCAGAGGGATCTGAGAAGATGCGAAAATGAGCGACGAAGAATGGAGACTACCTAAAATAGGCAACCCTTCGAATAGGCAACCCAACGAAGTAATACTTTATGGTGATCCCGCGGGGAAAGTGGTGCGTAAGTGGTGGGGTGAGTTTAGTACGCAGGGGTTGACAGAGTCAGCGAATCGTGCATACGGTTGGCCCGGGCCTTCAGTATCTTACGAAGACATTCACCCCCAAGCGGAGCAAAATAAAAACACACACACACTTTCCTGTTATTGTCCACACTTTTCAGCTTATTAAAATGAAATTTTGCACACTTTTCATTTATTTTATCCGCAGATATTTCCTAATTACAATTTAAACTCATCCTGCTCTAAAGGGACCCAGACAAACGACCTCATTTACTAAGAATAGCGACGAACAACAAAGCAAAACACGCCTTCTTTGTTTTTGTTGGCTGTTAATTGCATCTTGTGTGATTAATTTCTAATACTGTGTGTGCTACTGTGTATGGATGTTTTTGTAGAAAATTTGTGTGCCTGACTAGAAATGATTATGTCTTCAGAAGAGCTGCAAGCATATTTCCTTCCGGCCGCCCAGATTCTTAAGCCTGCTGTGATATTTAGCTGGCTTAACAATTTAGAGCTTTTAATATACATCAATTGAAAAAGTCAAACCATTTGTTTTCATATTATTTTTATCATTATTATTAATTTTAATATGCTATACAGATTAATTGAAATTACTAATTGTATATTATAAAAGGATGGGTTGCATTGTTTATAAACACTATTTCAACCCATACTCACTTTACAGTTAACACACGTTATTCAGTTAATACATTTAAAAAGCTTTCTGCTAGGCTTCGAGCACATAAATTTATAATTATATTTTAAATTAACTATGCGATAAAATGATAAAACGCAACAACATTATTCAGCCACTATCAAAAAACATTAATCTTCAAACAAACATTATTATTATTATTAAATTCACATTATACGACGTAATTCATGTTTTCGACCCATTTGGCCGAACGATAGTGAAGTGGTCTCCGGAAAAAGAAAAAGCGACTTTATTTAGTCACAGAAGCTTTGGATTACAAAAATAAATATTTTGAAAACTTTTCGCTCCAATGTAAAGAAACTAATTTTTAAATACCGCCCTCCTGTGTGATTCTCATAATTTTTACTAAAACTTAGTTGTTTTCATACTTATAATTGTTAGTCTGATAAAGTTGTGTTGGCTTCTTAATCTCTGCTCAAACTCTCTTTTCTTTACCTTTTTGCAGTCCATCTCTCACTTCCTCATTATTAATCATTAAACATTTCGTGACATTATTCTATCGTGACAATATTATTTAAAAAAAAAAAAAGCGCGGTTTGATTTTATAAATCAATTCAGCTTGGTTTCCTTTTTCTTTCTCTATTAATCAAGCTTTATCGAATATTTGTCAAGCTTAAGACTTTTATTCTACTTATTCCCCAGTCTTACCAAACATGTCTTATTATTATATTTGTTTTCACCTTGCACTATAGGTATTCAAGTTTTTCCCCATACCTCTCTTCATTTTGATATCAAATCTTTTTTATCGGCATATCTTTGTCGACTTTATCAATTAATGATTGATTTCATGAAATAAATGAATTGTTAATTCTATTTACTTTTATGTTAAATGAATTTCAAAATACTTTGAATTGACATATACCAAATGTTAAGGAAGTTTGCAAGTAGATTTCTCATTTTATTTTTGTCTTTTCTGCATTGCTCACACGGCGTATATGTGCTGTTGAAATTTCAATAATAACTTTGTATGAAGCTGGTTTTGCCCTCAAGCCGGCACTGCTGGTGGTGGTGTTGCTGATGAAAATGTGGCTGACAATCGCGTCACATTGGGCTATTCGTTCAACTCTCTCTCTGATTCTCTCCCTGCTTGTGTACTTATTATTGCCCGAGCTTAGCAGGCGAGTCGCGTTCGCCTTTTTTTTTTGCTGCATTATTCTTATTAAACTATATTCATTTCCTAACACATATACACCAACACACAAGCTCCGCGCACACATGTCGGCTAAAACCATTCACGCTTCATTGTTTTACTTAATTTGGTTGATTATTGCTGGCGAAGTCATTTTTGGCGGCCTCTTGTTTGGCGAAAGATTTTGATTTTACTGATTTTACTGCAAATTTTATTTTGTTACTGTTAGCCATCTAAGTTTCCCACAAACCAATTGAAAAGTAGCGCAAACTAATATAGATTTTATTTTGTATGCCCCTAAATCCAGCTCTAAGTACATTGGCCTAAAAGGTTAAGGCCCGAATATCTGACTGTAGCATTTCCTTGATTGATTAACAATACAAACAGCTGCAGTTATTTATGCTACTTAGTTCTAAGTCTCTACTAAAATGTTGTACCTCATTACCAATAGTCTTCAGTCCTTATTCCAATATCTATTAAAATATTAAATGTATATGTATAAGAAAGAAAATATATTAACGCTACGAGAAAAAAAAATCTAATATTCCCATACAGTTATGCAAATGCTTATAAATATTTCTTGGTCGGCA
>NW_026997971.1:0-6234 GCF_035044405.1 Drosophila montana
ATAGGGTGCTCTTTATTCCCTCGTAGGCATAAGCGGCGGTTTGCCTCTCATGCAACTCGTCTTAGTTGCTTTGTATTCCCTCGTAGGGATAAGCGGCGATTTGCCTCTCATGCGTTGGTTGACTCTGCTTCCTGAATACGGCAGGTGCCCTCGCAGTGGGGGCTGTAGAGGGGACCCTCACAATCTGGTGGGCATCTGCGTGGGCGTGCTGGTATCTGTATTGGCGGTGGACGATGATTCTTTGTTAGTTTTGTAATTTTTATTTCTTAGGTACAGGGCTCGCTCTTTGATATTAATAACGACTCGAGATGTTCGAGTTCGTCATTCAGTTTCATTGCAGTGTTCCATGGGAGAGGATTTTTGCATTTATATAGGAGTCTTACGATTTCAGACTTTCTCCGTCTGATTCGTTCCTTGATGCCACTGCGTCTGGGCTTATTGTTTTTTTCGATTTTTCCAGCTGCAGTCCAGCTCGTCTGCTCCAAGCAGGTTATAGCTACTTTTTATATAGCTTTATATAGCACGGTCGCCATGTAGAAATTGATTATGTGTTCCATATATATATTGGAATAAAAACGATCAGAACGTCAGTGCAGTTTTATAGGTATGTTCAAAATGAATTTATTCGCCTTTTAAAATGTGTGCTTAGCCTATGGATATACATATATACTTATGCTGTTATTGGTTAACAGCTACAAAGAGAGGGAGAGTGAGTAGCTCGCATATGCCTGTATTAGTGAGCATGTATATTGCTCACGGAATGCGCTCAGACGGAGCGTGGGATATGCAGCGTAAGCATAAACGGTCAGCTAGTGAGGCTAGTGAACCGCGCTGCGTAATATGAGACCGAGCCAATACATAAAGTGGCTCTGGGCTTGTTGACTATATAATTGTTATTGTATGCAACAAAGTGCTGCATACTTTATATTTAAGTACAGGGTATTCTGTAAGGGCATATACACACTACAGTTTGTAGAAATACCTATAAGTAATATAAATTATGTTTGAACAGCTACAACGCAATGTCTACGTCATCTTGGGCCCAACGATCAACGTACGAGTAACTAAAAGCTGCGTGAGTAATGTAAATAAGTAGTAGTAACATCTTTAAAGAACCCTGGTAATGTCAGATGACACTTACTAAGTACTAGACAATAAGGTATCTCACACGTACCTAAAAATGATTCCCCCCTCCGGCTCCGCCGCCACCAATTTGGTCATTGCCGATTTAAAGCTCAGCACTAAGCACATTAAGGCCCTTCTTGCTCAGTAAAGTATAAGACCTGAAATTGATTAGTACTTGAAGTAGATGAACGGACTTACATGAAGAAATAATTTTAAGGTAGCTGAATGGACGTCAATTGTGGGATTTACGTTGGATAATACCTACATTAGTAACTTAGTCGTCACGATCGTAGTTGTAAGCTTCTATCAATTAAAGTGAAGTTACTGAATTGGAAATGAAACGATAAAAGTTTATTTAATATGGTCTGTCAAGTAGTTTTGCTAGATTGGGAACAAATGCTTTGAAAGGGTTACGGAACCTTTTGTTTTGGGGCAACGTTGATATTTCAGCGATTGTCATGGTAGGGAGGGTAAAGAGCAGGGATCATAACACCTAATTCCCTCAATGGAGCGTAATAACCGTGGTAGTCATTTTACTTTTTGCTTGCGTGTCGGCGCACATGATCAGCTTTCATTTAGATATTTTGATTGTTTTATATAATTATTTCTGTCCGCGGCTTAATATTATTAAGTTTGTCTGCGTACCCGTGCAGTTTGGTAAGAAGAACCCCGACCAATCCGACGAGCTACTCCCGAGCATAGCTAGAATGCGCCACTCGAGCCAAACTGTACATATTAACTTCTTGGGTACGGTTGTCAAAATTCTAGGTTCGCCGCCTGTATACTACACATTTAAATGGCGCCCAACATGTGGGGCACGAGCAAGAGTATAAGAGCCATAGTAAAGCGTCTTGAATATCAAGTTAACAACTTTCATAGGGAAAATTTAGAAAGTTTGGCCCACAATTGCTCTGTTAATCCATCCATAATTAAATTTCATATTTTTCACCTCATGATATCGTATAGATTCTTATATTCACATATGAGAGCTACCCTAAAACTGTTTTTAGCGATAGCAATTCGGAATTAAAGATTGATGGACTAAAATAAATCTAGGGTGACCTCGCGAATTAAGAGCTTCAATTTCAATGGGAAAGGCTCTTAGTTAGAATTCATTGTAACTTCTTTATTTATGCCAATTAGATCTTTCATATAAGTTGTGGTTATTCCTTAACATTCCAAAAACTATTACAACATATAAATGAATTAATTTTACTTGAAGTTAGAAGCAATGATCATTTATTATATGATATTTGCTTCCCTACCACTAACCAAGTTTAACATATCTTTTGCTTACTCTAGGAAAAAAACTAGTTGATTTATTTTATTACTATACCGAAGCGAAAAGTTGCTGAAAACAGTAAGGGTTAATATGTATATTTTATATATGCAAATATGGCAAAGACGAAAATATATATCGTTATAATAAAAGTAGGATTAAGCCATGCAGATTATATTATGCGGCTAAAGACCATTTTAGATGTTTAATAAATTTACCGGAGGTGTGCGTAATATTTAGTGCCACTACTGTACGGGGCACAGCTGATATGCATTGCATGCGACTGAGCAAAAAAAAGCTCGTCAATTTGTTATCAATTTTATTTTTTTTTTTTTTTTTTTTACTGTTGTTTACTCAGGTTTCACATAGGCTCGGTTCACGCTTTGGCACAACAAGACGATAAAACAACAACAACTGTTTAAAATTGTCGTACGCATGCTCATTTGGCTGCTGAGAAAAAAAACTTATTTTTGGTTCGTGAACCTGTCAAGTAATACCCTGGGTAAACAGAACAATTGTAAATTATAATGGGGTGCTCAGCTTACCATTTAGCAGATCCAGCGACGAAAGTACTTTCGGCGGTGTCCATACGAGTGGTATTTATAAATATGTTTAAAGGCAGGGTTTATTTTTCTGACGCATTGTTTAAGATGAATTAAAGTTTTAAATTTTCATTTGCCGACAAAAATCACTTTGCTTGACACTTATTGTTAAATCGGCAACTTTTCGCTTTAGCACATTAAACCCAACGCCAAAAAAACAATAAAAAAAAAATAAAAGAGAATATTATCAAAACTAAAAAAAAAAATGCAACTTCTTCTGCTCGGTAGTTAACTATTATAACTTATTCAATTAAATTATTCGAGCATAGCAAACTTGTTAAATCAAAAATATTTTTCACTACGTGGTATGGCTCGGAATATTACCAACGACGACACTTTCTATTGCTAACTTATAACATTTTTTTTTTTTTTTTCGTTTTTGTGTGCGTCGATCCGTGCTCGTTTAGCACATGCCGAACACTACTGTGTCAGGTGGCGATGATCTGCAATGCTCCCTGTGCCCGTAATTCCGATTCCGCTCGTTTATTTCAGAGAGTGAGAAACTGAGCTTAGGGGTTTCTGTATAAGTGCCAATCTGTGTACACCAGAAAATGATAATTAGAAAAAAAAAGTACACAGCGCAAAAGCAATGAGCGGCTGGTCCGCAAGAGAAGAGAAATATTTACCCTTTTTGGATTGGCACCAAAATTAAAACTTGGAAAGGTTGTTCCATCCGACTGTGGGCTTTGCTTTTTCAAACTACGATCAGCTCTGCACCAATTGATAGCTGCCTGCATGGACTCAAGCCAATAGGAGTTAGCCTTGTTTATTTCCGCAACAAAAAGTTTCTTTTTTTTATACCCTTGCAGAGGGTATTATAATTTTGTCGTGAAATGTGTAACGCATAGAAGGAGACATCTCCGACCCCATAAAGTATATATATTCTTGATCAGTATCAACAGCCGAGTTGATATAGCCATGTCCGTCTGTCCGTCTGTCCGTCTGTCTGTTTCTATGCGAACTAGTCTCTCAGTTTTAAAGCTATCTTTATGAAACTTTGCAGAATTCCCTCTTTCTGTTGCACGCAGCTCATATGTCAAAACCAGCTGGATCGGACCACTATATCATATAGCTGCCATAGGAACGATCGGTCGAAAAGTAGGTTCTTGTATGAAAAACATTTTTGTTTATAAAGTTATCTTGACTAAACTTTGTATTTATTAGTTTTACTACGCTCCCCATATATATGCAAAATCCTATTAAGATCGGACAACTATATCATATAGCAGCCATAGGAACGATCAGTCGAAAATTATGCTGTTGTATGAAATTTTTTTGTTTTTCAAGATATCTTGACCAAACTCGGCATTTATTAGTTTTACTATGCTCCCTCCACTTATGCAAAATCTTATTCACATCGGGCAACTATATCATATAGCTGCCATAGGAACGATCGGTCGAAAATTAAGTTGTTGTATGGAAACCTGTTTTGTTTTTCAAGATATCTTAACCATACTCGGCATTAACTATTTTCCCTGTGCTTCTTAGATACGGGCAAAGCACTATGAGCATTTTGAAAAGGTTGGGTCTGCAAGGGTATTAAATCTTCGGTGTGCCGAAGATAGCACTTCTTTGTCGTTTTTTTTTGGTTTTGTAGTGGCAACTTTGTGTTAATTATTTATTTTTAAATTTAGCACAAAAGATGAAAAAAAAATACAAAAACGTGCTTGCAGGTTAGGCTAAGCTTTGCGCCAAATTATTAAATGCGACTGCTCTGGTTGACAATCAATGGTAGAACAGGTCGAGTCTGGCTTGCGGAAGTGTCATCTAACCTCACCGTGTCGAGAATTCGCAGACACGCATTTTTCTTGTAGATCGAACACAAGTGTGCAATTTCCAAGTGCAATCGAATAATTTTATATTTCAGCTAACATTTTAAATAAATATAAATATATATATATTATTATATACATTATATTATTTTATATTTATATTTTATTTTTGTTGTCATATGCTGCGTAGGTAGGCAAACTACAATAATTAACAAAAATACTACTAAAACTAAAAGAAACCTACTACTAAGTGTCAAACCAATTGTTAGTCACAACTTCATTAATGAAAATTCCATTGCCTACTATTGGGCACACCAAAAAAAATAGTCAAGTAATTTTTTTGGTAACAAGCGCCACTACAAACTGTCTGTGTTAAATGCAAATCTGTTGGTTTTGTTGCATTGTTGCGCTTTTGTTAAGGCACTTGAAAGATTTATAAAATTCCTCACGTTCTTGCTTAAGAATGGTGACGATTTGCGTCCATTCCATTTATAGACATTTTTAATTTATATGTGCTAACGCACAATAATAATGTCAATAGTTCATAAAATGGGGTGTTTTAATTGTTGGGTGATTCTTTTTTGAATGCTAAAAAATCTAACGTTCTGCCTAATATTGGGTGCTCTTTAATGATCGACCTAACTTGTATACCCGGAAGGGTTGTCAATACTATGCCTTTTTGTGTTTTTGTACAATGTATTAACGGTGAGAAATCTAAGTGAAATGTTTCCATATATTAAGTTTCTAATTCATCTATGGTTACTAGGGTCGTTGAGACCAATTGTTGAATTCTTTATTTAAAACAGGCATCTCTAACATAGACCTGTGTTATTGCTTCTATTGTGTCCATTATCAAAATTTTCAATTTCTTTTTTTTTCAATTTATATATATATTTTTTTAGAGTTTTATTTTATTGTGTTATTTATTCTGTTCATATCTTATTGTATGCATTTTTACATTTTGTACCTTTAGTAGTGCAGTTTGTAAATTTTATAAAACATATTTTTGAACATTATAATTACTATTATTATTAACAATATTACAATCAGCTACTGATCTGGAGTCTCGACCTCAACTTTATTTATTACATTAGCAGTGGAGTTTACTGTCTTAGTGTCTATTAAGCCCATTTCTACGGTGTCTGTTTTACTTATACTATTTTCAAACATTCACAAAAATTGTTCGTATTTTTTTCTGTGTTAAATGGAATTCATCGTTATAAGTTAAGTCTATTAATCAAATTAATTAATCATATTTGATTTTGAAAAAAATTTTCCTTTTTTTGTTTTACAATATGTATTTTTTTCCTACCTATTGTTTCGAATGGCTGTAAGGGTCAAACGTCTTGCCGGTCGACTCAATTGCCGTCGGGCATTAATACAATTTTTTAGTTTTAGTTATGACTATTTAATTTAATATGTTGGGCGCTCTTGACAGCGCTGCCGGTCCTCTCGT
>NW_026997972.1:0-15997 GCF_035044405.1 Drosophila montana
TATATGTCCAGGAAGACAGCGACCGCATACTCTTTCTTCTCTATGGCCTCTAACGCAAAGTTGACAACTCTATGCAGCTGTTCTGGAGTGCCATGCTGCTTGCGAAATCCAAATTGAAATTTAGGGATCGCAAGGGTAACAGTCTCGAGATCCAGCATTCTGTTTAGAATCAACCTCTCCATTATTTTGCTCAGTGAAGGAAGAAGGCTGATCGGCCTATAAGAGTCCACATCAGTTGGTTGCTTTCCAGGCTTGAGGATCATAATAATGTTTGCCGACTTCCAGGCTCTCGGAAAGTATCCCACACGTAGGACGCTGTTGAAAATAAGCACCAAAAACAACAGTGCTTGATCTGGTAGGAGTCTTATGGTTCTGTTATCGAGTAAGTCTTCGCCAGGTGCCTTATTGGGTTTTAGCTTTGACATCAGCTGCTTCACTTCGTCCAGTGACACAGTATCTGAAGGCAAAGCCATTTGAAACGGTGTTTCCAATGCCTCCGCAACTATCCTGCAGTGACTCTCAGGTGCAAAGTCGTGCGGCCTGAATCGTTGCTCAAGATTGTTTGCAAATACTTCCGTTTTGTCAAGACTAGTGCGGCACCAGCTCCCTAATAGCCGATTTCGGTGTTGCCAATGTCTTATATCTCTTAGTAATTTTCCACAGAGAGTAATTAGTAGAGACATCGGTACCCAAGTTTTCCAACATGTTGTCAATTTGAATTCTTTTCCTGCGAGCCAGAACTTTGTGAAGACGATTAGCCAGCCTGTTGTGAATCTGTTGGATTCGGGCATCTCCTGTTCTTGCATACTCCTTTCTTACTTTACGCTTGAGACGCAGGAGCTCAACGATTATAGAAGGAAGCTGAGGCGATCTATCTCCATGCAGATGTTGTTGATCTAGGAGCAGCTCTTGTTGCAGCATCTTTCAGCTTGCTCATAAAAATATCGATTGCGTTATCAATATCATCTGCGTCTTGAGTTTCCATATTTAGATCAATCAGCTGCTCCAGATGGGCCCTGAAAATTTCTGTATCAGCACCGCGTGCTAGTAAACAAGAGCGCTGTGACTTGCTTATCGGAGTGGCGTGTAAATCAGCTATAAGTGGTGTGTGGTCCGAAGAGAGCTCATGAAGCGTTTTCACGTTAAGCCTGCTCATTGCGTATCCATTAATGACAAAAAAATCTAGCGCTGATGTTGCCACTAGGGAGTTGGATGAGTAGAATGTAGGGGTCACCCGTTGCAAGAATTTGGTACCGATCATTCGCCACTACATCCTGCAATATTTTGCCTCTGGAGCAATTTGTTGAGTTGCCCCACCATGAGTGCTTGGCGTTGTAGTCACCACCTGCAATGAATTTGTTACCTAGCATGGCAAACAGGGATTCAAATTCCGCTTTAGTACAAGGCTCTTTGGGAGGAAGATACAAAGATGCTAGTGCGACGGGCCCTTCCGATGTCTGCAGATTCACTCTTGCTAGCTGTATGTTGTTTGTTGAGATGGGAGGCTGTGGAATGTGGCACATGCTGGAGCGCACAATGACTGTGGCGCCACCTCTGCTGTTACCGCTGGGGTGGAAGGCATGGTAGGTGGAGTAGCCTGGCAGGAAGACACGCTGTCCCTCTTTCATGTGTGTCTCTGTGACAAACATTACATCTATATTATTTGCACTAAGAAACAGCCGGAGCTCTCCAGAGCCCCTAACTAGTCCCCGTGCGTTCCACAATCCGATTTTAATGATCGGTTGCATCATTTTTGGATACTTGAAATGAGAACCTGGACCAATTCTCGGAAGGCCTTGTTAGCCTCCATAGTCTCTTAAACCAACTTGAATAATTGGTCCATTCTGGAGTTGAGATCCCGTATGGAGCTCTCCAGCGCGTCCAATTTCTTGTCAGGCAGTGAGTTTGATTCTCGCTGAAGATGCTTGTCAGCATTTGGACCAGATTGCGCCCTTTTGGGCCGAGCAACGTCGGCGTAAGACATACTGCATCTGACAGTCTCAGCCGGGATGAATCCACGTGAAGGGCCTTGGTTATGTTTTGGCCTGGCAGTGTTGCCAGTATCATGGAGCCTTGGGATCGGTTTCATTTTTTTGCTTTTCTTAATCCGGACGGGGCAGTCTTTGTCGGTCGACGCGTGATCACCACCGCAGTTGACGCACAGGAAATTTTCACTCGTGCAAAGCAGAGAACCAGTCATATGAGAACCAGCGCATTTGCCACAGATTGGGTCCTGAAGACAATAATTTTTGGAATGACCGAAGATGTGGCATCTCAGGCATTGTAGAATTTCTTTTCTGCGGGGAGCACGCTCCACTGAGACTCTGTATCTGCCGAGTTGTGTAATTTTCAAAGCATTAGACACATTGGGTCCTTGTTTTAGATTGACAAAAAATTGATTTTGCCTAGTCTTGTAGTTGATCGTCGCTTCATCGTCTGTCTCGTTGACCTGAACGTTACGCCAATCTGCCTTTCTTGGGTAATATATATTGAGGGTTTCGAAACCCTGGTCAGTAAAAGCTTGCGCAATTTGTAGTTTGGGTCGTTGGCATTAACGCCCTTGACGACAACCCTGTAAGGCTTTTCCTCCCTAAGTTGATGGTGCCAGAATTGACAGTTAAGTTTTGTCAAATGTCTTACAGCTGCTCGGAAAGCGTCAGAGTTTGCAACAGCACGAGCTTCATCTTCGTCGTCTGAAGCGCTTTCTGACAATCCTTGCTCCATCATGTTGTCCGCTTCTTCGTCCAGAGCTGCAAAACGGTTTTTACTCAGTGCTGCTGCAGTCGAGGTGGATGCCGTGTCTTTGGCTACTTCCTTGTGCAGCTCAGCGTTCTTCGACTTAGCTTTCTGTATAGGTTTAGAAGTGTTTATAACTCCTTTATGTTTTTTATTAGCAGGCAGGCCACGGTCTTGAAACGAGCACTTCGTCTTACGAGTTGCTGCTGACAAGATTTCACCCAATGTGTTGCCAAGTGACGTAGTCGAGGAAATGTTAGGCCCCACAGTTGCCGCTACAGTATACGTAGATATAGATGTCAGACTTGCTTGCGACATAGAGATAGTGCAGGTAACGCTGGTATCAGTGCTTGTTGTTACTGTCGGCCCAGTTATCACCCGACTTGGCAATAAACTGTTGCTTTCCGCAGAAATGGATGCTACGCTATCGCGGATTTGAGAGCGTAGAGTTTCAGGGCTTACCCCAGCTGCTTTTCTCATCTCCTCCAGTACAGCTTGCCTATTACTAGGTAGCGACTGATTCCATGAGTTAATGTCCATACCTTCAATTGTTATTATTTAGAGTCAAATAATGCAATTGTCGTCAACTTTTCCAGATCAAAAGATAAGAATTAACGGAACCAACCTCTCGCTTGCGCAGCACGCAGGGCGAGGGGCATACTAAGCACCGTTTAAGTCTGGCTTATCTTAGGTAAAGTACCGCAATAAGCTGCCGCCACCGCAAGCAGTGGCTAAAAATAGTGCAAGAAGAGCACAAAGAGATAAAGAGGTAAAGAGATTGTGTTGATCACTTGCGAAAATAACTTGTCAAGCGCGCACGTCCGAATGCAACGACCTGAAAACTGAGACTCACTGAGCTACAAGGCCAGTAATTAGCAAAGGTGGCGAAGTCAAGCCTTCCACCATAATCGTCATAAGAAGACGTACCCGTATCAACAAAAGTTACGTAACCATCGCTTAACCGAGAGACGGAGCAACTGCCACATCGCTGGACCAGCACACTTCACTTTAATGGCGGCTAACATACAAGGATCCTCACCTTAGTTAGAGGTAGATTTACTCTACTTTCCACACTAGCAACAGCAAGTGTAATTGTAAATGTGTCGAGTTATTTGAAAAAAAAGTAAAAGTAATACAGATAAAGTCCCATAAGCAATTATATTATCTTTATAAAATTTATGCTGTGAATCGTATTAATGCGGTTCAACAAAATTAGGTATTTCTTATAAAACACATAAAGCAAGTTCCATAGAGGTTAAAAGTCATATTTCACTTGTGATTGCCTTGAAAAAAAACAATTAAAACATTCTCATTCTAATTCAAATTCAAAGTCGCTGCTAAGAATTTGTTTTATGCACATGAGCATATGAGTTGGTTAGACGCATTAAATAATATAAAAACCGAGTGCAATAGTGATATTGACTGGAACACAGAAGACAATAATAGCCAAGTCCCAAACCTAGGGTCTCATATTAGCCAGGTACACAACCAAACAAACTTATGCCAGTTACAGAACCGAACGAACTTCACCATGGCCGCAAGCCTGGTACAAGCATTAATAGTATCCGCCTCGAAATGGTTAGACAAGGTGACTTGACCCCAATGGAATATTACGACGAAGTTGAGAGAAAGCTAACTCTGGTTACAAAACAAGATCATAATGACAAATGAAGCAACGCTTCTCAATGATGAGGTCAGGGCTGACGCGCTTCACGCCTTCATTTCAGGTCTCAAGAAATCACTCAAAGCCGTTGATTATCCGGCTCAGCCGAGGGATTTAGCATCTGCTTTAGTATTAGCTAGAGAAGCAGAAGACAGCATCGAGCGTAGCATGTTTTCGGCCACATACGTCAAAGCCATGGCAGAGAGAGAGAGCAGTTAAAAGAGGACCATAGAAACCTCCCCCATGCAAAGCAGGGAAAGCATAATAGGAACGAACGGGGCAGTGAAAAAATCCCTCACTTTACCAGGAAACCAAAAAAAAAAAACTATATTTACCAGGAGAAAAGTAAAAGAGATGAGCAGGGACAAGCCCCAGTGCCAATGGAAATTGACTCTTCGTCCAAGCTTAGACAGAGTACTAACTTCTCCAAACCTCAAAATAAAAATGAACGGGCTCAAAAGAGACAAAATACGTCCGATAGAGTGACAGGACCAAGGCGCCAAAAGCTGAACAATGTTGTTCAGAGTGCCCCCAATGCTGAGGAACCTTGATATAAAAAGGCAGCAGAGGCTGCTGTGATTGAAATTGAGGAAGACGCTGAGTCGCTGTGCGACAATGACTCACTGCATTTTTTAGGGAACGATCCCGGCTGCCGTATATCAAACGACAGTTGGGTGGGAGAATTTTAAAGATATTAATTGATACAGGGACGGCAAAAAATTACGTTAAGCCCGTAAAGGAGCTAAAAAACGTAATTTATGTCGAAAAACCCTTCACTGTGAGCTCGGTACATGGTTCGAGCAGGATAACAAACAAAATATGAAAATTTTTGGGCAAGTTTCACCATTTTTTTTGCTTGACACACTTGGTTCATTTGATGCCATTATAGGCTTTGACTTGTTAACACAAGCTGGAGCGGCATTGGACTTACAAAATATCACTATTAAATACCAAAACAAATCAGATCAATTGAACTTCCATTATTGTGACAGTGTAAACTTCACAGATGTTAACGATATAGTAGTGCCCATGTCCGTCAAAAAGGAATTCAAAGGCATGATATTGAAAAGGTCAAAGGCATTACCCTTTATCACTTCGGTCACTGCCACGATTCGCACTATAGATAACGAACCAATGTATACCAAGCTATATCCGTACCCAAATGGAGTCTCTGATTTCGTAAACAACGAAATCAAGCAACTACTTAAAGATGCTATCATTAGACCATCAAAATCCCCATATAACAGCCCAGCTTGGGTTGTTGACAAAAAGGGGTTTGATAACAATGGCAATAAAAATAAACAATTGGTAATCGACTCTAGGAAGCTAAATGAGCGAACTATAGCCGATCGATACCCCATGCCGAGGATTCCGATGATTCTTGCGAATCTAGGAAAGGCAAAGTTTTTCGCAACCCTAGATTTAAAGTCGGGGTACCATCAAATTTACCTAGCGGAACAGGACCGCGAAAAACCGTCGTTCTCGGTAAACGGTGGAAAATACGAGATTTGCCGTCTCTCTTTTGGATTAAAAATGCGAGAAGCATTTTTCAGAGAACCATTGACGATATTTTGAGAGAACACATAGGAAAGATATGTTACGTTTACGTGGATGACGTCAAAATTTTTTCTGAAAACGAGGGCGATTATGTGAAGCATATCGATACAATTTTAAAATGCTTATGCGATGCCAATATGAGGGTATCACAAAAAAAAACGAAGTTCTTTAAAGAGAGCATCGAATTCTTGGGCTTTGTAGTAACCAAAAACGGGATAAAAACTGGCCCCGAAAAGTTAGGGCCATACAGGAATATGTCGATTCTAAAAACTAGTCCAGTTTACGATCATTCCTTGGCCTAGCTAGTTATTACAGAGGATTCATTAAGAATTTCGCGGCAATAGCGAGGCCTTTGACCAACATCTTCAAAGGATAAAATGGCTCGGTGAGTAAGCATATGTCCAAGAAGGTAAAATTTGAGTTTAATGAAATTCAACGAAACGCCTTCGAAACTCTGAGGAACATACTGACATCCGAGGATGTTATTCTCATGTACCCGGATTTTAAACAGCCTTTCGACTTAACCAATGACGCTTCCCTGGATGGCATCGGTGCAGTTCTGTCTCAAGGAGGAAAACCGATTACCATGATTTCGCGAACGCTAAAACAAAGCGAGACACACTATGCCACAAATGAAAGGGAGTTGTTAGCCATTGTCTGGGCTTTGGGTAAATTGCAAAATTACCTATATGGGTCAAAAGAAATCAACATTTTTACAGACCACCAACCTATTACTTTCGTTGTCTCCGACAGGAACACAAATGCGAATATCAAAAGATGGAAATCATACATTGATGAACACAATGCAAAAGTGTTCTACAAACCCGTCAAAGAAAATGTTGTGACAGATGCCCTGTCCCGGCAGAATGTAAGAAATTTGGAAAACGAAGTGCAGTCAGACGCTGCAGCGATTCACAGCGAAATATCATTAGCCTACACGATTGATTCGACAGAAAAGCCTTTAAATTGTTTAAAGAACCAGTTCGTTCTCGAAGAAGCCAAATTCCCGTTAAAAAGAGGCATCATACGCCACCTAATAAATTTCACAGATAAAATTGAAGTATTCAAACCACTCATCAATACCAACTCAGTAAACGCGATTTACTGTGATCTGCCAACGTTAGCCAGCATACAATATGATTTGGTGTTAAGTTTTCCGGCAACTAAGTTCTGGCAATGCAAGAATTTTGTTGTAGACATTACAAACAAAGGTGAACAAATTGAAATTATCACCACTGAACACGATCGCGCGCATTGGGCCGCTCAGGAAAATATGAAACAAATCCTTCGTGATTATTATTTTCCGAAAACGGCGAAGTTAGCTAATGAGGTGGTAAAAAATTGAAAGATATGTACAAAAGCAAAACACGACAGCCACCCAAAAAAATAGATGCTTGGGGTGACACCAATTCCATCATATGCAGGAGAAATTATCACCACTGAACACGATCGCGCGCATAGGGCCGCTCAGGAAAATATGAAACAAATCCTTCGTGATTATTATTTTCCGAAAATGGCGAAGTTAGCTAATGAGGTGGTAATAAATTGCAAGACATGTACAAAAGCAAAACACGACAGGCACCCAAAAAACAGATGCTTGGGGTGACACCGATTCCATCATATGCTGGAGAAATGCTCCACATTGACATTTTTTCAACGGATAAAAAATCGTTCCTTTCTTGCGTTGACAAGTTCTCAAAATTTGCCGTTGTACAACCGCTCGCGTCTCGCACAATAATGGGTGTAAAAATGCCTATTATTCAACATCTAAATTTGTTTCCCAAAAACAAAAACGATTTATTGCGACAATTAAGCTGCTTTCAATTTGGGGACAATTAGATCACTTTTAAAGAATGGATATGACATAGACATTGTGAATGCACCACCTCTTCACAGTTCTTCAAATGGACAAGTAGAACGCTTTCATGGCACTCTTGCGGACATAGCTAGATCTCTTAAGCTTAAAAAAATGTCTGATGACACAGTCGAGTTAATTTTGAAGGCAGCAATAGCCTACAATCGATCCATACACTCGGTCACAGACCAAACCCCGATCGATTTAATTGACGCAGTGTCTAGCGAACTCAGGCAGACCATTAAAAATTAAATTGCAAAGGCCCAACATGATAATATTGAAAGATCTAACCCGAGAAGGCAAAATAGAGTTTTTGTAGTAGGCGAAAAAGTGTTCGCAAAAAACAATAAAAGGTTAGGAAATACGTTAACACCATTTTGCACAGAGGAAACGATTCAAACAGACCTGGGAATGTCTGTTCTTATTAAAGGGAGGGTGGTCCACAAGGACAACCTTAAGTAGCATTTACTTACAAGCGAGAAAATCGCACAGGCTTAGATTGATATTTAAGCGCACAACGATCTTTATTCCCTCTTTTCCTATCTTTTGCAGGATTAAACTTGCAGTTCTTCTATTGTTAGGGGTAGTACACTGTCGGATTGTCGACTACTCCCACTTCAACTACATTCCGGTGATATACGGGATAGTATTGGTATGGGAACAAAAGGACTATTTAAGGCATTCGGACAACCTGAAAGAATTTGTTAGTATGACAGATGAGACCGCACATTTAGCAAAATTTTTTCCCCAATCGCAAATGCAAAAGTTGTTAGATGTGGATATAGAGCAATTTAGAAGTTTTTTGTCCGTAGTAAAAGCGCACCATAGAATGGCAAGAGGTCTAGACTTTCTTGGCTCAGCACTCAAGGTAATAGCTGGCACGCCAGATGCGGCCGATTTTGAAAAAGTTAGGTGGTCCGAATCAAACTTAATTGATGCAAACAATAGGCAAATAGTGATTAATTCATAAACACAGATGCAAATTAATAAACTCACAGATACGATAAATGAAATAATTAAAGCAAAAAATAATGAGCTAGTTGACACACTTTATATAAAACATTATTAGCGAGAATAACCCAAATTTCAAACTTGATACTCACAATTACATTAGCTAAAGCTAACATACAAAATCCCACTATTTTTGATCATGAAGATTTGGAAACAATTTTAAAGGAACACCCCGTGCAGATCCCATAGTTAGCCTAACTGAAGCATCGAAAATTAAAGTCCTACAGTCCGAGAATATAATTCATATACTCATCGCCTACCCTAGAATTAAATTCATCTGTACCAGAGTCACCATCTTCCCGGTATCACATCAACATGTCACACTGCAGCTACAAGATGACACCCTAACTGAATGCAACGATGACGTACTAGCGGTTAGCGAGTGCGTAATTACAACATTCGCATCCGTTTGTAAGTTAACAGCACAAGACACCTGTGCACGAGCACTGCACGCTAGCGGCACGGCCTCCTGCCGCACGCAGCCAAGCCATCTGAAGCCTATTGCGCAAGTAGATGATGGAATCATAATTATCAACGAGAGCACAGCAAGGGTCAGTACAGACGATAGACCAGAGATCATTACAAACGGAACACACCGCGTCAACTTCCGTTTCTCCGCAATCATCAATGGCACAACATATGTGAACCGGCGTGAGATATTAAATAAGACGCCAGGCATAGTGGGGTCACCTCTACTTAACATCATTGGTCAGTTTTGAGTATAACTTAACTCCATAGGATGAACAATGACAACCTTTGTGTCATCTAAGAATCCAAAAACGAGTTGGCGTCCGCCGACTCATTCAATACGTGGATTGTTGTCGGCGTTGCTCTCAGCGACATCCGAAGTGGCCGCGCCACCATATGGCAAATCTTAAAGAGAAGACAAGCTTCGCGGGAAGTACGAAGGGTCATCAACAGCTATAAAATATGAGGGAGGAATCACACATTGGAATTGCACACGAATAACTTGGCAGAACTTGCACAGCACTTATCTTTACCCATTTGCTCCAAACATATTCCGCTGACGCATGAGTTCAGCGACCCGACCACAATGGTCAGCAGCGGCAACCTGATACTTGACTACGCTGCAAGTGTCTGCGTTATCGCTTATGCCGATTCGGCTTGCCGGCTGTAGCTTTGAAGCTTAGGTTTAATTTCAATTCAATACTACAGTTCAGTTTTGTATTTGACGTTTAAGAGTAAACTTTCATTACTCCGGCATGCTGCCGAAAATACCATTTGTTATATATTACAATCACATTGCTGAGCCACAAGGCCAGTAATTAGCAAAGAGGGCAAAGTCAAGCCTTCCACCATAATCGTCGTAAGAAGACGTACCCGTATCAACAAAAGTTACGTAACTGCCACATCGCTGGACCAGCACACTTCACTTTACTTGTATAGAGCTCAAAATTCAAAAATTCAAAATCCCAAAATATTGTAAAATTTGCATCGGACAGGCAGGCAGGCACCAACAGGCACACAAGCGCATAAATGCTTTTATTCATATACAAAATATGCGTGAATAGCAATCCAAAAACTCTTGAATGGACACATCCCTACGCTTAGGTACCCTTTCCAATAATAACGAGCTAAAATGAAAGAATTTCGCATCGACGTGGCAAACCCTTTGATTATTTCATATTACTCGTCCCCTCAAAAGGAAAGAAATGCCACCGACTTTTGAGATAAATTGAATTTGTGGGCATTTTTGCTTGTGCAGACACATACACACACAAACATTTAAACGGTACATAGACAAATTGAAAGAGCACTGAGAGTAAGCCAAAGCAGTTTCCTGTAGAGTGAACGAATAAAAAGACAGCGATGCCGTTCTACGACACAGGTCATATGAATTCTTACTCTCTTGCTGTGAGAGCATACGGGCATGTCTCGAACCCGAACAAAAACGAAGGCGACTTTGGACCAGCCGCACTGAAACCGCTTGTCCCCATCAATTGTACTGGTTGTCCAGCCTATATGCTATTTGGTTAGTGTATATTTCGATTGACAAAGACGATTGGGACATATGGTTGAATTATTTCACATATTGTTTTAACAGTACACCATCGACATTACAAGAATACTGTCCACACGAATTTGCTTATGGTAGATTACCAAGACAGTTCATAGAATTTAATAACCAAACTAAAATTGACCCTATATATAACATAGATGACTACGCAAAGGAATTTAAGTTTAGATTAGAAATTACTTATAAATGAGTAAAAAATCTAGTAGATTTAGAAAAAGAAAAACAAAAGATGGAATACGATAAAAAACTAAATGACATAGAACTAAAGATAGGAAATTTAGTTCTACTAAAGAACGACACAGCGCATAAGTTAAAAAGTAAATATTTAGGTCCTTATAAAGTAATAAGCATAAAAAATAGAAACAACATAAAAGTACACGTGGGAAAAAAGAAACACTAAGTAGTAAATAAGAATAGGTTAAAATTATTCAAAAGTTAGTTTAGCTCGAGCATAGACGTATTACATTTTTAGGCTTGATCAGCCACAAAGTAATTATCAATAATTGTTTGTTTTGCTGGCTCGAGGTCCGGGGTTTTTTATCCAAAATGAAAAACACAATTTGTTTGAATTTTACTAACACTAACATATGTACCCCGATTATCGGAACGGCTCATAAACTCAGACTGATATAACAGACCAGAAATAAAAGTAGCCCACAAATACCTTACAAACATTCTTTAATAATACAAAGGCGAAAATACCAATGATGGGCAAAAGTAACACTTGCAACAGCGTGTACATCGGCGCAACAAAATCCAAGCTAATAACAAGAATAACTCAACACAAATCAGACTTCAAATTAAGACATCAAAATAATATACAAAAACAGCACTTATGACCTGTAATAATATTGCTTGTTCGATAGTAAACAAGTACATATAATCGTCACAAGGTGTCACTGCTAGTCGATGTGTATGTAGTTATAAGGAATACCCATCAATGCAAGTCACTAGATATATCGAGTAGTAAGTTGAGCGTCAACCATCACCAAGAAAAGATGCTAAAGATAAAAAGACAATAAACTATGAAATATCATACAGCTTAAATAATTAAAGTCTTTTAATTATAATAATACAACAATTATTACATGGTGTCAGAAGTAAAAATACGATAAGGAAAACGAATTGTGTTAGGTACCAAACAAAGGAATAAACAGAACGCCACGTTGTGAAATAGCTTGCAAGATTGCATATTGTGGTGAAATACCAAAAATAGGAAAATGTTGATGTACCGCATGCCGCGAAAGAATATAACATGGAATCGTTCAAATTCAACAATATTGTGCAGAAGTAGAAGCAACCGTTTGTTGAATTTGAAACAGAACTACGAAAGCAGATTGAATTTTGTGAATACAACTGTAATGGAGCATCGTATAACGAGCGAATGTTAAAAGATCGTATCATCATTGGTGTGTATGACAAAAATTGCAATTGAAATTATTGGGTGGCAAGGATGAGCCATTGCAAAAGGTTATTCAATTGTGCAAAACATATGAAGCGGCTAAGGAAAATAAGGTGCTGTTGAACACCAATAGTCAACCGAGTGTCAACAGTGTGGTGGAACATCAGCTAAGTGATACAATTAATGCAGTAACAGGACGTTGTTTCAATTGTGGTAATGATTACTCGGAAAATCATTTAGAAACATGCAAAGCCAAGAATATCAGTTGCCGATCATGTGGACGCAAAGGCCATTTCCAGCGGTTTTGTAAATCAAAAAGAAAGAAAACGGAAAGCTACGGGGGAAATCGTAAATTGCCAGATGACAACGACAATGGAAGACAACAACACTCACTCAACTGGGAGGGCTCAGGTAATTCTGTACAAATCATTGATGGAAGTGTGAATAGGGTTATAAGAGATAACGTTGGTAATCATAAGAAGCGATGGTACAAGGAATATCAGATAGCGAATCAAGTGGTTAGGTTAAAGCTTGATACTAAATCTGATGTGGACTGCATTCCGGCAAAAATAGTTAAAAATTTGAAAATAAAATTGGAAAACAAAAATATAAATTATTCTGCCTATGATTATAACAGGAATAAAGTAAATATTTTTGGGGACAGTTAAATTAAACTGCGTTGATCAAATGTCAAAAATGGAACAGTCTTCTCACTTTATTGTTGTCGATGACATATGTGAACCAATACTGGGTCTTAAGTCATGTGAAAGATTTGGATTGGTTAAGCGAGTTGACGTGGGGTCTGTCGCTTGTTTGTCCCAAACAAAAGGGGAATTTGTGCAAAGCAATCGTGATGTTTTTGAAGGTTTGGGGACATTTCCGGGAACGTTCGCGATTAATTTTAAAGAAAATTCAAAGCCAGTCCTTCACTATAAGAAACGGATACCAAACTCTTTATTGGAGAGACTGAAACGTTAATTGGGGAAAATGGTACAGGATGGAATCATTTCACCTGTTGATTACCCAACTGACTGGGTCAATAATTTGCAAATAGTCGAAAAACCTAACTCAGATGAACTTCGAATTTGTTTAGATCCAAAAGCACTCAATGAATGTATCAAAAGGGAACATTTTTTGATCCCGACGATTGATGATTTAACGTCGGGTCTAGCAAATAAACGTGTATTTTCAGTTCTCGATTTAAAAAGCGGCTATTGGCAAATGGAATTGGACGAACCAAGCTCCGATTTAACAACGTTTATGACTTGGTTTGGTAGGTTTAAATTTAATCGCTTGCCGTTTGGACTTAATTTCGTACCTGAATTGTTTCAACGTGAAATGATTAGAATGTTCGGAGACATTGAAGGGGTCATAATTTATTTCGATGATATGGGTATTTGCGCGGAGAACGAAAAGGAACACGATTGTATTATGTATTACATTATACCATCGTGATGAAAAAAATTATATTTAATCCGGATAAAATTCAATATCGCCAGCACGAGGTTAAATTTATGGGAAATATTTTATCGGAAGGGAAAATTAAGGCGGATCTAAAGTATCGCGACGCGATTTTAAAAATAACAAAACCTAAGAGTAAAGCGGACATTTTAAGATTTTCAGGTATTCTAAAATATTTGACAAAATTTATTCCAAATTTGTCAAAGTGAATTTACCGTAGAAAGTGATCACAAACCGCTGGAAACACTAGTTAGGCGTGATATAGATGATGTGACAATGCGACTTCAGCGAATGTTTATGTCACTTTTGAAATATCCAAAGATGACTGTTGTGTACAAACCGGGAAAAGAAATGCTTGTGGCTGACTGCCTTTCACGGGCCCAATTATTGGAATGTCATGAGGGCACGGATTTAACGGGAATATTTCATTCGGTCACTAAATCGGCTTGTTTATCGAAACAAAATTATGATTTATACCGGTCCATCATTGAACGTGATGAAGTTTAATTGAAACTTTGTCGATATGTAGAGAACGGTTGGCCAAATTATCACTTACTGGACAATCTGAGCCAAGTTTTTCATAGGTTAAAAAACGAACTGCATTTTGAGAATGGCTTACTTTTTCGTGATCATCGACTCGTAATTCCATCAGAATTACAGGAAAAAGTAGGTACGTGGTTACATGCACCACATTTGGGAATTGAAAAAATTCTTGCACGTGCAAGAGCGCTTTATTATTGGCCTAACATGAACGGTCAGATAAAGGAGATCGTTAAATCTTGTGACATTTGTGAAAAATTCACACGAAACAATCAAAAAGAAAAGCTGGTTCAAGAAGAGCTACCTAAATATCTGTTTCAGATAATCTCTGCTGACTTTTTTGAATATGCAGGACAGGACTTCTTGTCAGTTATTTATGCATACTCAGGATTTTTAATTGTGGAACATGTAAACAATAAAACGGCAAGTCATATTATTACCAAGTTGAAGAGTAATTTCAACAAACTGGGATATCCAACTGTAATCAGGGCGGATAATGTGCCATTTAATTCTCGTGAATTTGAAACATTTGCGGCTGATCATAATATTGTTATGAAATTCTCAAGCCCTCGGTACCCACAAAGCAATGGGTTAGCTGAGAAAGGCGTTGCGATTGCTAAGAATATGCTGAAACGTTGCATTGAAGCTAGAGACACAGAAAACTATCAATATAGAATTTTGGAATATACCACAACTCCTGTTGCAAGCATGGGACTGGCACCGGCCCGGTTGTTTTTTGGTCGGCTGGTAAAGACGAGAATGCCGATTTCGGATTCTCTATTGTGTCGTGGTAATTTGAGTGAGAAAACTATCCAAAACAAAATTAAAGAAAAAAAAAGAAAAGCGAAAATATTATTATGTCTGGAATGCAAGAGCACTACCAGTATTAAATTTGGGTGATCTGGTTATCGTTAAGAAAAATGGAAAAGAATGGAATTATGGAACAATTGTGGGTAATGTAAATGGTCGATCGTATATCATTAAGGACAGTTTCGAAAACTATTTTAGACGCAACCGACGGTTCATTGCCAAGACTAAGGATAACGTAATGAATGGGGGAGAAGTAATGTCTGAAGAAAATGTCAAATGTAACGTAGCTGGTCCTGATAATTTGAAACCGATTGAAATAGTACCTCCACTTGGGCGCAACAGACAAGATAACGTTAACAATGGCAGTGAACCAATTATGTGTAATGTGGATGAACCAGGTCTACCAGTGTTGGACGATAGTAATGTATCATCAGATGAATATCAAACTGCTGGTCGTTCGGATTCAGAAGCAGAGTCGGGAAGCGATCAAGAAACACCCGATCCAGTGTTAGTTAATGAACCAGATGTTAGGAAAACTCGTAGTGGTCGCAGTAGTCGTCCACCTCAACGATATGGTTGGAATTAATTTAATGTAACAACCATGTGAGGTCAATAACTTCTTATCACTTAGTCAAATAGAACTTTAATTTAAACCTTAAGATCTTTTAAAAGAAAAAAGCGTGTAATAATATTGTTTGTTCGATAGTAAACAAGTATAATCGTCACAAGGTGTCGCTGCTAGTAGATGTGTATGTAGTTATAAGGAATACCCATCAATGCAAGTCACTAGATATATCGAGTAGTAAGTTGAGCGTCAACCATCACCAAGAAAATATGCTAAAGATAAAAAGATAATAAACTATGAAATATCATACAGCTTAAATAATTAAAGTCTTTTAGTTATAATAATACAACAATTATTAC
>NW_026997973.1:0-30861 GCF_035044405.1 Drosophila montana
ATGTCTTATATCGTTGTATTGTATCTGAACGAATTATTATTTATAAAATTTCTGTTTTCAAATTTAAATTTTTGTTTATTTTCAAATTTTAATAATGTTCTGGTACTTATGTACAATTTTTTTAAGACTTTTTAGACTTTTTAGACTTTTTAATTAATTATATTTTGCAGGAAGTTGAGCTCAGTTTGTAACTTCTGAGCTGTCGACCATGCGGGTGTTGGCGTTTTTGTATATAGCACTACCTTAGGTGCGCTATTCTTTTTATACCCTTGCAGAAGGTATTATAATTTTGTCGTGAAATGTGTAAGGCATAGAAGGAGACATCTCCGACCCCATAAAGTATATATATTCTTGATCAGTATCAACAGCCGAGTTGATATAGCCATGTCCGTCTGTCGGTCTGTCCGTCTGTCTGTTTCTATGCGAACTAGTCTCTCAGTTTTAAAGCTATCTTTATGAAACTTTGCAGAAGTCCCTCTTTCTGTTGCACGCAGTTCATATGTCAAAACCAGCTGGATCGGACCACTATATCATATAGCTGCCATAGGAACGATCGGTCGAAAAGTAGGTTCTTGTATGGAAAACATTTTTGTTTATAAAGTTATCTTTACTAAACTTAGTATTTATTAGTTTTACAACGTTCCACATATACATGCAAAATCCTATTAAGATCGGACAACTATATCATATAGCTGCCATAGGAACGATCGGTCGAAAATTAAGTTTTTGTATGGAAAATTTTTATGTTTTTCAAGATATCTTGACCAAACTCGGTACTTATTAGTTTTACTAAGCTCCCCATATATATGCAAAATCCTATTAAGATCGGACAACTATATCATATAGCTGACATAGGAACGATCGGTCGAAAATTATGCTGTTGTATGGAATTTTTTTTGTTTTTCAAGATATCTTGACCAAACTCGGCATTTATTAGTTTTACTATGCTCCCTCCACTTATGCAAAATCTTATTCACATCGGGCTACTATATCATATAGCTGCCATAGGAACGATCGGTCGAAAATTAAGTTGTTGTACGGAAACCTGTTTTGTTTTTCATGATATCTTAACCATACTCGGCATTAACTATTTTCCCTGTGCTTCTTAGATACGGGCAAAGCACTATAAGCATTTTGAAAAGGTTGGGTCTGCAAGGGTATTAAATCTTCGGGGTGCCGAAGATAGCACTTCTTTCTCGTTTTAATTTTATTTTATATTTTTTTATTTGTTCTTGGCCATAACACTCACTCTCTACTCACTCAGGAAATTTGGACGCTCGATGTCCCAGTTACGATGTTAGATGTTATTGATGGCCTCTTGTTGCAGTCAGTGTATTGTCGTTTTCCTCCGGTGGTTTATTTTCCTTATTGTCCAGTTTGTCTACTGTGTCCAGGCAGGGACTCGTGAACATGTCACGGTCGCCATGTAGAAATTGTATTTTGTTTTGTCACAAATATTTTAAATTTAATAAAAAAAATTTTAAATTGTGCGCTTAGCCTATGGATATACATATATACTTATGCTGTTATTGGTTAACAGCTACAAAGAGAGGGAGAGTGAGTAGCTCGCATATGCCTGTTTAGTGAGCATATATATTGCTCACGGAATGCGCTCAGACGGAGCGTGGGATATGCAGCGTAAGCATAAACGGTCAGCTAGTGAAGCTAGTGAGCCGCGCTGCGTAATATGAGACAGAGCCAATACATAAAGTGGCTCTGGGCTTGTTTACTATATAATTATTATTGTATGCAACAAAGTGCTGCACACTTTATATTTAAGTACAGGGTATTCTGTTACGGCATATACACTCTACAACTTCTTGAAGATTTTGTCCTCTAGATGGGACTTGGTCACCTTCTAGCATTGGCTCTCGCTCTCCTTTGCTGTCTGGTCTTCTGTTCAGTGCGCTGCTCTTGTCTGCACCGCCCGATAGTTTTTTTGGTTCGGCGGCTGCTCTTGGCTGCACCGCTCGAAATTTATTAGTTCGCCGTGCTGCTCTTGGCTGCACCGCTCGACAAATTTTTTTTCGGCGTGCTGCTCTTGGCTGCACCGCTCGAAATTTATCAGTTCGGCGTGCTGCTCTGGGCTGCACCGATGAAATTATAGTGCTTCGGCGTGCCGAAATGCCGGCACTGCTCGAAATTTAGTGGTTCGGCGTGCCGGTTTTCGGCACTGCTCGAAGGTCTTTATAAACAAGCGTGCCGAAATGCCGGCACTGCTCGAAGGACCAAATGAACGGATATGTTCAGTTTTAGTACTTGTAAGATACTGATTTTATTCTTACGATTCCTAGGTCTTATATACTAACAGTGTGTCTTATTTTAGGCCTGCTGTCGATGCATTATCGGCAGCAGCGGTCATAAACTATTGTGTTTATTTACGGTATCTTTTTCACCCTTACTACTTATTTTTCTAACATGATATTTCTTAGCGTAGTTCTTAGTTTTATCGAAGGTCAAATTTAGACTGAACATATATTATAATCCTTATTGTGACCCCGCGTCACAAGACTTTTCGTCGCGCTCTAGACAACAAACAAGTCATAGAGGAACCCAGGGTTCACAAGACCAGTCCATGCGAAGCCGTCAGAAGGTTAACCACACAACTCAAGAGCAGCATAATGATCAAAATTATGAGACCAAGGCACAGTCTGAGGCGGCAGCGGTCGACGAAGATTTGTCCGATGCAGAATTTTTTGATATTTTAGGGGAAAGACCCTGCTACCGTACATCACGCGTACAGTACCAGGTCAAATAATTAGATTAATAATGAAGCTTCTAAGAATTACACAAAACTGGCACACTTCGTGCCTGTCGAGGCCCAGTTTCTGGTAAAATCAATCCAGGGGAATACAAAAATCGAAAAAAATATCAAAAATCTTTTTAAGGCATAGTACTATTTTTATACCCTGAACCCATTGAAAATGGATAATAAGGGTATAATGTTTTTGTGAAACTGTATGTAACAGGCAGAAGGAATCATCTCCGACCTCATAAAGTGTATATATTCTTGGTCAGCATCAATAGCCGAGTCGATCTAGCCATGTCCGTCTGTATGTACGTCCGTCCGTATGTGTGAACGCAAGGATCTCAGAACCTATAAGACCTAGAGACTTGAAATTTAGTATATATATTCGATTACTTGCCTCGTTTCCAAGTAATCGATAAAAATCGATATCGAAATTCTGCTTTTGAGCAATTTTGGTAAATAATAAGAGCTAGACTCGCCTAACTTGACATGTAGCTTCTATAATAGTTTATATATATCAAGTATCTTTCATGTTATAGCAATTGCCACCACCCCTTTACCCCACAAAGCTATAAATCAAGTTAATAAACCAACTTGTATTGCTCATTAATTTAAGCCATAATTTATGCAATTGATAATACAATTGAGAATACACAAATATTCTATGTTCTATTCTACAATAAGATGCACTGCCGAAAATTTCATTAAGATCGGTAAAAAAACACAAAATTTATGTGCGCACGTGTTAACATCGGCTAGAGCAAATTCTAGGAATTTCTGTATACATGTACACACACACATTCATGCGCGACTTCTTTGAATTCTATCAACAGCATTGCAATTGCGATTGTATTGTTTTCTGTGCTGCTATTTGAATTCGTTTTTTCTCATTAGACTTAATTGTTGGTGTGGCTATTGACTAGAGGCGGCAGAAAGTGGTGCGGTTGGTTGCAAGTTCGAACCCTCCCAAGGAAACAATTTTTTTTTTACTTTAATTTTACTTTAGTACTACTAAAGCAAGCGGGCGCGTTGGGCGAGCATCATTTGGTGTTGGAAGAAGAGGGTTCAGGGTATCCCCTAGTCGGGAGCTCCCGACTAGAACATTTTTGGTTTTTCCGTGGCGTTTTCATACACGTTTTTATTTGAACTGGTTTTTTCTCAATAAGACTTAATTGTTGGTGTGGCTTTTGACTTAAATTCGTTGCTGGACTGGATTTTTATGTAAAAAAATAATAAAAGTAAGCGAGTGTGATGGCAAGTATGATGAACTAAAAGGAACATTTTTCGTAGAATTTACATGTAGCTACAATAGTGCGGATATTCATCAGCAGCTGCAAGAAACAAAAAAGAAGAGCAATGAGTCACTACACGAATATATGCTATATATGAAAAAAATTGCGTCAGCTAGCTATGTCGAAAACGCGGCTGTCATAACCCATATTGCAGACGGTCTTGACATAAGAAACGAGTACAAATATGCAATGTATCGATGTAAATCCTTCAGAGCCTTGAAAGAAGAGTTTGGTATATATGAACGTTTGACCATATCCGAGAAGAAGATCAACGGAGATCACCCAAGAGCAAGTGTCAAACAGCAAAGTGATAATCTCTGCCGAGCATGGCCCGAGTGTGTTGTATAACGTTCAGTTTGTTATAGTGTTGCGTGTTCACTAACAATACTAAAAGTCAGAGAAGAATCTAGAATGACAAGAGCATGAGTGGTATGCTAGAGGACGATTAAAATCATTATATTCGAAAAGTGAAAGTCATAGCGAACGGACGTGCCCCTAAGAATATAATTTTTGTGTGACTACAACGACCCTCGAGACTTGCAGTGCTGCCAGTATGCCTAATTTCAAAGGAAATGATTTTTCTGATCCGACATCAGAAGTGGGATAGAGCGATGCCTCTCCACGAGGAAATTCTGACGCTGCATGGCTTCAGCTTCTGGAGTCTCGAAACACAACATTTCTCGAGATATTAAGAGCAATGCAAATATCAAGTGCTGCATTTAACTGGTGAGCCCGTTCTATTTGTTTTCATTCTGTAGCTAAATGAATGCTCATCAAGAGAGTTGTGCTGAAAAGCTGAAAAATTCTAATAATTTAGTAGTTCTAAAGGGCATTGGTGAAAATCATGAACATAACACTATGCAAATCTATTCATCGAAATCGATGAATCCCTTTGGACATATTATTTGTAGTAATGTAGTTGTGGATAAGTTTTTATATTATGATGTATTGGTTGGACTTAGTATATTGAGGTATTAGTATTGAGGGTCTGGAGTCTCATTTGAATAATGATACGGCAAAAAGCAACACAGATAAAATTGTTAAAGACGTCCGTATAGGTTGACTATAGAAGAAAAGAAAGTTGTGCGAAATAAAGTAAAAGAATTGTTAGAATCAAAAGTTATACGTCCGAGTTGCTCTTCATTTGCAAGAACAATGCATATGGTTAGAAAGAAAAATGGAACCGATCGGCTATGTGTCGATTATCGGGACCTTAATGCTAATACGGTCGCTGACAAAAATCCGCTGCCTTTGATTTTTGATCAAATGAATAGACTGCGTGAGGCCAGATATTTCTCCAGTCTAGAAATAGCAAGTGGTTTTTACCAAGTTCCAATACACCCTGGTTCTATCTCTATATTTTTGGCCAGGCCTTTTGGATTGGAAAATGCTTCCTCGATTTTTCAGCGCGCAATCGGCTTCCAGCGGTCTTGAAAAACTTGTCTAGAGCTGGATTCTCTTTTAATATTGCAAGAATGAGCATATATTCTTGAAAACGAGCATAGAATAATTAGGATACTTAGTTGAAGCGAGTCAAATTCGACCAAATCCACGCAAGATACAAGCGTTGGCCGAATTGTCGTCACCGCAGTCAGGAACACAGGTCCGACAATTCATAGGCCTTGCCTCGTATTTTAGGCAGTTCGTACCAAAATTTTCTGAACAGATGAAAGCTTTATATAATCTCACCTCCAAAAATAATAACAAGACGCAAGTTCTATTGGATATGGTGCTATTTTATTGCACAAGATAGAAATAAGACCCAGAGTTATTGAATATAAGAGCAAATGTACGATAATGGCTGAAGCAAAATATCACTCATACGAGCTTGAGACCCTCGCGGTGTACAACGCAGTAAGACCCTTCCGCCATTATTTACTTGGGCAAAAATTTATTGTGCATACAGATTGCAACTTCTTGAAAGCAAGTATAAAGAAAAAAATTGACCTCACCCCAAGGGTACATCGATGGTGGGCATATCTTCAATCATTCGATTTCAGTATTGAATACAGGAAGGGAAAACGCATGTCGCATGCTGATTTTTTCTCGCGCAATCCATGGCCCATTGATTATAAATCCTCAGCGAAAACGGTTAAAATGCGCATAAACTAAGCTGAGATAACCGACGATTGGCTTTTAGCCGAACAGCAACGAAACCATGAAATGCGACGAATTAAGAGCAGGAGTGTTACATCGAAACATTCAAAGAAATGGCAGCACAAAATGTTTGCCTGTAATGCCTAGAGCCTTTAGATGGTCAGTCATTAATAATTTCCATGAAGCCATAATGCATTTAGGGAGGAAGAAAACTCTAGACAAAATGTATGCCAACTACTGGCCCAAGAAGATGTCTAAATATGTGAGAAAGTTTGTAGAAAATTGCATTACCTGTAGAGTATCGATTCCACCATCTGGCAAGCCACAAATAGAAATGCACCCGATTCCTAAAGATGACATACCCTGGCACACTGTGCATATTAAAAGTTAACCGAAAAGTTAAGGGGCAAAAACTACTTGAAAGAGGATATCATAGTTCAAGTTGATGCGTTCCCAAAATTGGTTCACTTTCAACATACGCTGAACCTTGATACGGAAACTGCATTAAGGCATTCAAAGAAACTGTTGCACTACTCGGAGTGCCGGATCGCATCATAGCTGATCAGGGTAGATGTTTTGCTAGCACAAGATTAAGAGAATTTTGTTCTTCACAGAAGATTGCGACAGGCGCCAGTCGAGCAAACGGCCAAGTAGAGCGTGTCATGAAGAGCATGCTCACAGCGGTTGAGAGTAGTCAGCGATCGTGGCAAGACGCTTTAAAGGACATACAGCTGTCAATAAATTGCACGACAAATCGTGTAACGAAATAAAGTCCGTTAGAATTGTTAATCGTTGAAGAGGACGTTAGGAATGATAATAATAGCAGATGAAAGAAAAATTGATAAAGATTTAATAAGAACACAAGCCAAAGATAATATTGTAAATAACGCGAAATATGATTGATCCAGGCAACACTGTATCGGAGGAGTTGATAGATTTTGAGAGACGATGAGTGTGACAATGTTGAGGACATTGGTCAAGACACTGTGGCACTTAGAGAGAGTGCGGTTGGGCTCATACACGATGGCTAAGACCGTACCACAATAGTCACGCCGCCACAAGTGCTCGATCATAGCGTGCTGAAGCAGGTGATATTGTGGCGGGGGTCAGAGGTTAAGAGACCTGTATGGATCCGCTCCATGTTATCGTTGCTGGGCAGGAAGAACCTATAGACGTGTGATGACAGAACAACAAAAAAAAAATAATAATAAATGAAACATACAATGACCGATGATACTGCTGTTTGTAAAGTGATTCTTAATTTAAAGTAATGACTATTAAATTTTACCCAACAGTTTCACACGAGGACGTTTGAAATGACAGGTAGGCCGTGTCGTGTATCCAACAAATTATTGTGAGTATTATTTTTGAAGGTTAACGATTAAGTGTTAGTAAGAAACAGAGAATTTGATAGAAGGTACTGCTATTCAACATAACTGTCCTACTTCCATTAGGGTTGCTACTGAAAGCATAGTGTGAGACAAAGAAGATAGTCTCTGCCGAGAATGGCCCGAGTGTGTTGTATAACGTTCAGTTTGGTATAGTATTGAGTGTTCACTAACAGTACTAAAAGTCAGAGAAGAATGTAGAATGACTAGAGCATGAGTAGTATATGCTGGAGGACGATGAAAATCATTCTATTCGAAAAGTGAAAGTCATAGCGAACGGACGTGCTCCTAAGAATATAATTTTTGTGTGACTACAACGACACACGAGACTTGCTGTGCTGCCAGTATGCCTGTAGGCAAGCGAACCCGAATTGGTACGTGCCGATTTAAGCGAAGCGACAATTGCGACAAATTAATATGTTTTTATAATGCAAGTGGCCGATGCGTACCAAATGCACGAGGCGAACGAACTTAACTAAAACTCGACGCACAGCATCGAGGTTTTCGCAAAAGGTAATGTTAGGGCAATAAATGATCGTTACAGCGAAGAGCGCCAGCTTAATGTAAATAATCTTAAGACCGAAATTATAAGATAAGAAGACGATGCTGCTCTTATCAGTGGCGAGGTCGCTGTTTTGGCTGCGTAGCCAGACACACATAATTTAAGCAAGACATATATATACTTACACAACACACAATTACTGGATGGCGATTTATTGGATGGCGAGCTTCGAAAACCAGCGAAGTATTTTTCAGGTGCCCATCAACTCTAAGAATGCCGAACTCATCCAAAAAAAAGGGATGCGATACAACAGGATAGATTACCAGCTCTTCTTGATCGCAGTGATTTTTTTTGGGTCCCATGTTCTGTATGAATTTAGAGATATATGCGAATATACGCTGCATTGTATGAAGTGAGTTAGCGTATTTACAAGTGGCAGATATATCAACGAAGGTAGATGATGCAACAAGGACCTTGATTCTTAACTCGAGTTCTGGCCTTTCTGGCAAGCAAGAAACAGGCCAGTCCAATTTGATTCCACATAGAAATTCTGGTCCGTTGAACCACAGTGACTATTGATTAAAACCACTGGGGCTAAATCCTTTCGAGAGTATATCTGCCGGATTCAGTGAAGTAGGAACGTAGCGCCATTCCATGCCATTTGTAAGCTCTTGAACTGCTGCAGAGCTCGGTCTTTATCCAGAAAAGACAAACAGAAGAATCCGCCAGCTGTCGAATTTTCAATCAAAGAGTGTCATTTATGTATCTCACGTATGAGATTAGCTAATAAGACGGCGCCACAGAGCTCTAGCTTTGGAAATGTGATTGTTTTCAGAGGAGCCACACGCGATTTGGAACACAACAGCTGACAACTGTCTTGTGGTCGTCGAGATATGACGTACACACGCCCCATACGCTTCGATGCTGTGAACTTCTAACTCTGCTGCAGGTATTGACACGAGACGAGGAAATTTAAGAAATTGTGCTTTCTCAAAACTGCAGCAAAGATCATTCCAAGCTGTTGCTAGTGATGAAGGCAGGCTCTCGTCCCAATCAAGCTTCTCCATCCAGATCTGCTGCAAAAAGATTTTAGCCTTAGCGATTACCGCCCCTCTAAGTCCAAGCGGGTCATATAAGCGAGCTATAGTCCACAGAATCGATCTTTAAGATGGTTTGTATCTCTGCTGAATGGACGGGAACGAAAACAGCAACCGATCCGACGCTGAGTCCCAAGCGAGTCCAAGAGTTTTGGTGATGTCGCTCCCATCATCGAACTTTAGAGACGATTCTCTGTCCTCTTCGGGTATCCCTTCTAGAACAGCATCATTATTTGAACACCATTTTCGCAGCTTGAAGCCCCCACTTGCCAGAATCCAGCTGTCTGACTAAGAATTTCCTTTGAATCGAGTCACCGCCTGAAATGAGGTCGTCAACGTAGAAGTCGACAGTATCCGAGATCGAATTAGGAAGTTAATTTTCTCATCCACAGACAGCTAATGCATATCACGGACAAAGAGAAATGAAGCTGGCTTTGATCCGTATGTAACTGTATCCAGCTTAAAAATCTGTACATCCTGTTCTGGCGAGCCTCGAAACAGAATGCATTGGAGGAAATCGTCCGGTGTTGTAACGCGTACGCAGCGACACATCTTACCAATATCTCCTGTTAGGGCGACCGGGAAATTATGAAAGCGAAGAAGGATGTGAAATAACGAGCTTTGAATAACAGGACCAGCCATCAATAGTTCATTTAATGAATATCCTGACGAGGTAGCTGAGGAGCCATAGAAAACTACTCGCAACTTTGTCGTTGAACTATCTTCTATCTAGACACAGTGATGACGAAGAAAATATTGACAAAGTCCTATAGACTCTGGAGCAACAGGCGACAATGACCCAGATCCAGGTATTCCATTAGAAAATGTGAATATTGAATCTTCAGGTCTGGACGATTATTTAACTTGCGTTCCAGGGTCAGGAACTGACGAAAGGCTTGTTGGTATGACGTCCGAAGACATTCCAAACTTCGCTTGAAGGGTAAATGAACCGAATATTGGCCACTAAGCAATCTGGTATGAGTCGTTAAGAAATGCTCTTCACAATCAGTTTCTTCCTTTGATGTGGTAGGTGTAATTTCCAAGCAGGCTTCTATCTCCCAAAATCGACGCACCAATTCATCAGCACGTTCTTCAGTATGCAGTCAAATTGAGAATCTCCTAGACCAGAGACAATGGCTGAGGACTTGTGCTTCTTTAACTCAAGCCGTTGAGCAGGGCGAGACGTTATAAGGTGAAGCTGAGAGCCGGAATCCAAAAAGGCATGACAAGGTATCAAAGTGCCGGTACGATTTTTAACGAACACCATAGCAATAGCCAAGAGGACAACATCACTATTGAAATACCGGGCAACAAGAGAGGTGGGGGTAGATTGCGACGACTTAGCGAAAGAGGCGTGGGCAATTGACGTAGAATCAGCAGGCGCAGTCAGCTGACCAGACGGAAAACCAGAATTATTTAAATGCAGCAGGGAATGATGCTTCGCCCCGCAGGTCCGACAGCATCCAGAGCTGCATGATCGCATTTGATGGCCTTTCTTTAGGCAATTCAAGCACAATGCAAGTCGTTTTGCCTCCCTAAGCCGTAATTCAGGGGACAAGTTTCCAAATCGGGAACAATTATATATGCCATGACCAGGGCAATCAAAAAAAAAACGCAGACAGGGCGTCGTGGCTAGTGTCGATAAATGACGATCTACTTGTGTTAATTGCTCTAGTTTTGCCCATAGTAAAATTTACGGATTCCATTGTTCGGCATCTCTGCTCCAGAAACGAAGCCATATGCTCCCACGATGGTATTAAGTTGACGAATGTCGAATCCTCTAGCCTTTCTCCCCACTTGGCTTGCACAATGATGCATCCAGCGATCAGTTCGGTACTGCCCATGCTCTTTAATGCTCGAATGTGTGCGTTGAATTGGTCGGATAACTCCCTTAGCGCCACGGCCGATCCACCTGCCACCTTCTTGAGCACCAATATCTCTAGTATGTGTGCCTGAAAAACCAAATGTCTATTATTTAACTTTTTCTCCCATAAATTAAGTGCTATGGCATAATTATCGTTTATTATTTCTAATGATCGAATTGCGTCCAGCGCTGAATCCTTCAGGCACGATCGAAGATGCTGCAGCTTTTCGATATCTGCGGAATCCGGATGATTTTCTATGGTCCTAGGGTCCTGCGGTTGACTAGCTCTTCGAGGCTAGTGTGAGTAATATGAAATGAGTCCTGAAGCCGCTCGATTTGCTTCAGCCTAACACTAAGATCGCTCGCATCAATTGCACTAAGTGTCGAATTAGTTAGAGCATTTTGAAGTTTTTGCAAACTGTCATAAATTGAAATGACTTTGCGCTTCAGAAAAGTCACCCTGTTTGCAGAGGGCACTGCACTAGAAGCGTTTTTTTCTGTTGCCATTAGAAGCGTTGATAGAAAGTGTGTGCGAAACTAGCTGAGTACCTAACAAAGGTGATCGCTAGTACATGTAAGCCGCAAGTGTCAAGCTATGTAACGAAGCAGCGGCAATAGCTTGTACATAAGTTGAGCGACCGAGAGAGTAAGCAATAACGTAACAACAACAAATCACGTCGGGGTCACCAAAATGTTGCGCTCTTCAGCTTTTTCAATAGCTTTCACAAACAGAAATACATAACTTTATTTTATTTCTTGTGTTCCAATTGTACATCCTGTTCTGGCGAGTCTCGCCACAGAATGCATTGGAGAAACTCGTCCGGTGCTGTAACGCGTTGTAATGAAGCTACTGGCCGGGGTACAAATCTCGGTCTCGCCAGGTTCAGCAAGCCTACAAGACATTTGTTGTTTGCTGGGATAGTGGGCTTAGAGAGGGGGGAAGTGTCACAATTATCGCTACTCTGACTTCGGTCCTCCTAGCGGAACGGCCTGCGCTTATCTGGAACGACCGAGCTGGCCCTCAGCGTTCGATGGATAGCGCAGGGGTCCCTGCCAGAGTCCGTCTCAGCCCACACACAAACTACCGTTGGGATGGTTATCATAAGCGACGTAACGAAGCCTCGACTCTCTCGATACCCTACACTTAAGGTTAGAAAAGAGGTTGTTATTGTAAGCGAATTAATGAAGCCTCGTCTCTCGATATACGACGCTTTAAGTTAAGAAAGGAGTTATGTCGAGCGACGTAATGAAGCCTCGTCTCTCGATACTACGCTTTAAGTTAGGAAGGGGAGGTTATGTTGAGTACCGGCTAGCCACGGTACCCGAGGTTAGTGTTAATAAAAGATGCCGAGGATTATAGGTTGAAGAGTATCACTATTCTACTCTGTTTCCCTACAAAAAAACCTTGCCGCACTGCCTGGAGCTCTAGCGCTCCGCTACCCGTTTCAGGGTTATGTTCTGCTTCTGCCACTCCGATACACGTCTACTTACTCTGATGGTCGCCGAATAAGTGCGCTTGCCTCGGCCACTCAACTTCGCCGCGAACTTTTACTACTTCGCCTCGGAGCTTTCGCTCTTCGCCGCCGAAATGAAGCTGCGCTCTCGAGACGGTGTTGAGCAACTGATCGGCAACGCACGGTTGCTGCGGCGGCCGGCGGGTAAATTCAAACTTAACTTAAATAGGGCTTCTTGCCCTAACCAACATCAATACTTCGGCATCTTGCCTTAACCATTCTTATAACTAATACAATGCTTATATACTATAACTATAATTATGAACTGTGGGGTGGCTACTTTAGTGGTTCCTCAACTAACTTATTACTTATCCGTTGCTTATGCTCTTCTCTCGCTAGCAGTGCAGCTCACAATCTGTGGAATCTACTATCTGTTCTTAACTTATTCTTAACTAATTTTTCTGCGCGTGCTCTTCTTCCATGCCCATCGGGTTTGGTACCTCTCCGTCTTCGGTCATCTCTTGGTGAAACGGCTTCAGCTTCAGCGATATTGGCCACCCTCTTCTTCCGTCCGCCTGGCCTCACAATTTCGCAGCGAAGCCCTCAGCGGCATTGGATAGTTGCTGCTGCCGTAATAGGACCATCGAGTCCAACGAAGTTGTAGTATCTGCACTGGTCCTTTGATGCGCGCTGGAGATTGATGTGGACGATATCAAAAATTTCTTTTAGCCTATCCGCCTTCGTCGTAGGGTCGAGCGCACTAGTTGTGGACCCCGGAGTTACCTGATCGTATAAAGCAGCAGGCAACTGCGGCTCCCTGCCCTGCATCAGGAAAGCGGGACTGAATCCCGTCGAGTCCGACACGCTTGTGTTAACCGCTAGCGATATCTCGGGCAAAAGCTCGTCCCATGAACTCTGATGGCCTTCGATAAATTGAGCTATCATAGTCATCACGGTCCTGTTTGTCCTCTCGGTAGGATTTTCATCGGGACAGTACGGGGCGGTGTATTGGACCTCTACACCCAGGGACCCAAGGTCGCTGAAAGGTCGCACACGCCGAGCACCCGCCATTGGAAAAGACCTCTTCCAGGGACTGTGAACGCTGTGCACTCCCAACTATCAGCTGTCATCGGTATCTGCCAGTACCCGTGCTTCAACTCCAGAGTGGAGATGAACCGGGCATGACGCAACCGCTCAAGGATGTGATTAATCCTGGGAACAGGATAAGCATCTGGGATGGAATGCGCGTTGAGTTGCCGGTAGTCGATGCACATGCGCCACTCGCCAGTCTTCTTTTTGACTAAGACGATTGGGGCGCTTTGTGGACTACGCGACGGCTCGATGGCACCTGCCTGAATCAGCTCATCCATCTGTTCGTCAATCACCCTCTGCATGGCCGGATTCTTTGGATAGTATCTCTGTTTCAATGGCTTGTCGTCCTTTAGCCGGATCCTGTGCTCCGCGATATGCGAGACTCCCTGCACCCCCTCGAAGAGTGCCAGTTCTGACCCCAGGAACTCCCTCAGTTCCGGATTCAGATCCGCTGGCCACTCTGCCGCTCCGATGCTGTTCTTGCCCTGCGTCTCGCCTCCTCCAGGCACCACTCCGACTCCAGATATAGCTCCACGATCGCTCGACTCTGGGCGTCGCTCTTGATCACCTGCGTCCGTGTGGATCCTAGCCATCGCTCCTAACCGCTCCGTTCTCTGTGTAGATCTGCCTTTGCAGATCTACGCGCCGCTTCTTGGGCTCTTCAAACTCTCGATCCGATCCCGGCCGCACTTCTTTCTACGTGTCTTTTTCCATCGGTAGCCGAGCAGGAGCTCCCTTTCCATGACCTGGGAGGCCTTCATTCGGCTCCTCGCTCGTATCCTCCTTCGTGGGTTGCCGAGCAGGCGCTCCCGCTTCTCGGCGCGTGAGGCCTTCTTTCGGCTCATCTCTTGTCCCCGGCCCAGCGATCGGTGCCGTCAACGTCTCTAGGATCAGCTTTGCATTACCGCAGCGTACTACAGTGCCCATTGCACCTAAGAAATTCATCCCCAGGATAACGTGGTATAGCATCGAGGGTATGATGAGCATCAACATACTGACCGCCTTCCCGGCTAGGCCGACGTCTTAGCTCAATGCCTTCCCTAGCTCGAGAGTTGACCCATCTGCCAGCCGAATGCGCGCCTGTAAGTCCTCCGCTCTTACCTTGAACCGCCCACTTACGTACGCAGTCTTCGCTCATGAAGCTGCGAGTGGCTTCACAATCGATAGTGGCAGGCCGCTAAAATAAACTGCACTTAATGTTCGTTTCAATATTGACCATGCGTCATGTTGGTCCTTATTTGTCTTTGCTTTTGTCACTTATTATTTTACTTTTCTCGTGTAACTATAGAGATTTTGCTTCTTAAATATTTTCTTTGAGTTCCCTTCACAAAAAAAAATTATCAAACAAAAACTTAATTCACTTTAATCCAGGTTTATTGAACCTCTTGTTATTTTTCACTTGTCTGTTCTTATTGTTCACTTTCGACGTCGACGTCGACTGCGGCGCGCGCTTGTGCACACGTGTGCGCGCGCTGTACTTTTCGAACGACCGTTATGTTTTCTGCTGTCCACCTTGTGTATTCGATTTTGCATGAATTTTGTGGCCTAACTCTTACAGGTGTTAATTTTGTCGCCTAACATAGGGTATGAAATGCACTTGTTAGGGTATTCTCGACTATCTAATACCCTAGACTAGCATTTTACCCATATATGATGTATTCCCTTTCTTTTACCCTCTGCTAGGGTATATACATTCTAAGGTATGTCCGACTCAAAAATACCCTGTAGGCAATTTTTTTTTTTTTTTTTAACACTTTTTTGAGCATATTTGCGGGGCTTTAATCTGCAAACATCCCACGCCCCTAAGCGCCTCTACGTCCCTGCTCGGGCGCCACTGGTAAGAAAGCTACTGGCCGGGGTACAAATCTCGGTCTCGCCAGGTTCAGCAAGTCTACAAGGGATTTGTTGTTTTCTGGGATGGTGGGTTTAGGGAGGGGGGAAGTGTCCCAATTATCGCTACTCTGACTTCGGTCCTCCTAGCGGAACGGCCTGCGCATATCTGGAACGAGCTGGCCCTCAGCGTTCGATGGATAGCGCAGGGGTCCCTGCCAGAGTCCGTCTCAGCCCACACACAAACTACCGTTGCCTTGTCTCTCGATACTGCGCTTTAGGTTAAGAAAGGAGTTATATCGAGCGACGTAATGAAGCCTCGTCTCTCGATACTACGCTTTAAGTTAGGAAGGGGAGGTTATGTTGAGTACCTGCTAGCCACGGTACCCGAGGTTAGTGTTAATAAAAGATGCCGAGAATTATAGGTTGAAGAGTATCACTTTATTCACATCACTTTCCTTATAACTGCTCAGTACTATTCTACTCTGTTTCCCTACAAAAAAACCTTGCCGCACTGCCTGGAGCCCTAGCGCTCCGCTACCCGTTTCAGGGTTATGTTCTGCTTCTGCCTCTGATGGTCGCCGAAAAAGTGCGCTTGCCTCGGCCGCTCAACTTCGCCGCGAGCTTTCGCTCTTCGCCGCCAAATTGATGGCTGAGGACTTGTGTTTCTTTAACTGAAGCTGTTGAGAAAGGCGAGACGTTATAAGGTGAAGCTTAGAGCCGGAATCCAAAAGGGCACGACAAGGTATCAAAGTGCCGGAGCGATTTTTAACGAACACCATAGCAGTACCCAAGAGGACACCATCGCTATTGAAATACTGGGCAACAAAAGAGGTGGAGGTACCAGAGCTGACCAGACGGAAAACCAGAATTATTTAAATGCAGCAGGGAATGATGCTTCGCCACGCAGGTCAGCATCCAGAGCTGCATGATCGCAATTGATGGCCTATCTTTAGGCAATTCAAGCACAATGCAAGTCGTTTAGCCTTCCTAAGCCGTAATGCAGGGGACAAGTTTCCAAATCGGGAACAATTATATATGCCATGACCAGGGCAATCACAAAAAACGCAGACAGGGGTGTCGTGGCTAGTGTCGATAAATGACGATCTACTTGTGTTAATTGCTCTAGTTTTGCCCATAGTAAAATTTACGGATTCCATTGTTCGGCATCTCTGCTCCAGAAACGAAGCCATATGCTCCCACGATTGTATTAAGTTGACGAATGTCGAATCCTCTAGCCTTTCTCCCCACTTGGCTTGCACAATGATGCATCCAGCGATCAGTTCGGTACTGCCCATGCTCTTTAATGCTCGAATGTGTGCGTTGAATTTGTCGGATAACTCCCTTAGCGCCACGGCCGATCCACCTGCCACCTTCTTGAGCACCAATATCTCTAGTATGTGTGCCTGAAAAACCAAATGTCTATTATTTAACTTTTTCTCCCATAAATTAAGTGCTATGGCATAATTATCGTTTGTTATTTCCAATGATCGAATTCCGTCCAGCGCTGAATCCTTCAGGCACGATCGAAGATGCTGCAGCTTTTCGATATCTGCGGAATCCGGATGATTTTCTATGACGGTTGGGAACATAGAATAAAAGTCGGCCCATTCTGAGTAACCACCACTGAACGTAGGCAACTTTAATGAGGGTAATGCCTGCGGTGCCTTAGCTCTAACTGTCTGCGCGGGCAACGAAATTTCCATAGAAACGGCTAACTCGTCGAAGTCCTCACGCAATTGGCTACCAATTTCATCCAAGTCTAGCTCTTCGAGGCTAGTGTGAGTAATATCAAATGAGGCCAGAAGCCGCTCGATTTGCTTCAGCCTAACACTAAGACCGCACTCATCAATTGCACTAATTGTCGAATTACTTTGAGCATTTTAATGTGTTTGCAAACTGTCATAAATTGAAATGACTTTGCGCTTCAGAAAAGTCACCCTGTTTTCAGAGGGCACTGCACTAGAGGCGTTATTTTCTGTTGCCATTAGAAGTGTTGATAGAAAGTGTGTGCGAAACTAGCTGAGTACCTAACAACGGTGATCGCTAGTACATGTAAACCGCTCAAAAACAATAGCTGTAAGAACTTCGGCGAACGCAAGTGTTAAGCTATGTAACGAAGCAACGGCAAAAGCTTGTACATAAGTTACGCACGAAAGAACAAAAACTTTGAGCTACTGAGAGAGTAAGCAAAGCGACGGCGATTGCTAATATGTATATAAGTCGCACAAAACGAAATGTCAGGTTGCTCTTTATTCTTTTAAGTTTGTTGCTTTAATGTAAAGCAATAATGTAACAACAACAAATCACGTCGGGCTTTCAGAAATAGAAATAAATAACTTTATTTTATGTCTTGTGTTCCAATTTATTTATATATTTATTAAAAGTTACGATAAGCAGGCAGACCCGATGTGGTCTGTGTTCATTATTTAAGAACAATAGGTTTTGTACGCAAGCGAACCCGAATTGTTACGTGCCGATTTAAGCGAAGCGACAATTGCGACAAATTAATATGTTTTTATAATGCAAGTGGCCGATGCGTACCAAATGCACGAAGCGAACGAACTTAACTAAAACTCGTCGCACAGGTCGATGGTCGTTGACAAACCACTAGACGTAAAAGAACATATAGAAATCAAATATATCGAAGTTAACTTAGCATTCCCCAAAAGGAGACAGACACCTTACTAAATTCCCAGAAATATTTTATGACGAAAGAAACCAACTGTCTTTTACAAACAGAGTAAAAAACCAAATTCCGAAATCCCCGTCTACGCAAAACCATACAGATATGGATTTAACGAACCTAAAGAAATTAGAAGACAAATAGACAAACTACTGGACCAAAAGATAATTAGACACAGTCACTCCCCATGGAGTGCACCTGTATGGCACGTACCCAAGAAAGCCGACGTCTCAGGAGAAAGGAAATGGATATTAGTGGTAGATTTTAGAAAACTAAACGTAGACAATCAAAGATAAATACCCAATCTCTATAATTATTGACGTTTTAGATAGAATAGGTAAAGCTAAATACTTTTCAATATTAGACTTAGCCAGCGGGTATCACCAAATAGAAATGAACTATAAAGATATAAAAAAAAACGGCCTTTTCGGCGGAAGGTGGATACTTCGAGTTCATTAGAATGCCTTTTGGGCTTACTAATGCACCTGCAACCTTTCAGAGAGTAATGTATAGCTTGTTTGGAGACCTTCTAGGAATACACTGTTTAGTATATATGTATGATATAATAGTATTTTCGAGCTCACTACAAGACCATATAGAACACCGTTTATACAAATAGAAAAATCTGATTTTCTAAAAATAAAACCTCTGACTAAACAAATAAAGTAGTCGTACATGACGAGTTTATAGAAACGTTTAACCATCGTAAAACCTTGCTTTGTAACGACCCAATCCTAATTTACCCTGACTTTTCGAAATTATTCATATTAACAACAGATGCGAGCAGCGTAAGGTTAGGAGCTGTGTTATTACAAGGAGCTTTAGGATCTGATAAGCCAATTTCGATCGATAGCCTAACACTAACTGATACAGAAGAAAATTATTCCACTGTCGAAAAGGAAATGCTTGCAATAATCTGGGTAATAAAATACTTTCGACCCTATATATTCGGTCAAAAATTTAAGATAGTAACATATCACAATCCATTAACCTGGTTAATGAGCATTAAAGAACCCAACTCCAAATAAGTCAGATGGTAGTAGAATATGACTACGAAGTAATATATAAAAAGAGTTCACAAAACATTATCGCAGACGCACTTAGTAGGACGACAACAAAATCAGAAACTATTTTGGACAAAGATATGATGTCAAAATTACTAAGAACCATTTTAAAACCAAACAAAACCTTAAGAACAGTTCAGATAGTTTATTCTCAATTCTGCGCCCACAGCCAACTCTGCAAGTTAGTTAGATGTACGGAATATCTGAGAGAAATACCTACAATTGACAAACAACAAAGGAACTTGTGGAGAGACAGTTCACTCAGCACAGCTCTAAATGATTTCAATATACAAGTTATATTAAAACAAGACGTAAATTCGAACACTAAAATCAAAAACAAAATTAGACGTAACATATACATACACACATAACAGAACCTATTATAGACGAAGAAACGATAACAAAAATATTAAAGGCTATTTTAAAACAAAAGTCGAAATATTCAGAACAGTTCCGATAGTTTACTCTAATTTCTTCACCCATAGCCAACCGTACAACTATGTAGTACGATAGGCAACCACAATAAGTCCCATGTCAGGAAACAGAAACTCCCCAACAACCATTAGACATATACACAATCAATAACCACAATATATTGACAATAATATTTAAGCTATCAAGATTCGCAACAGGCTAAACGATACCGTTTAGAAACAGTATAAATATTGTTAAATCAATCAGGCAGTTTATTTGCACCTTAAGAATACCAAAGAAGATCAATGCGCAGAATTCACGGGAAATCCTTTTATCGATTTTTGCAAACAATACGATATTACCAGACATGTCACATCATTCCAACAAATCCTCAAGCAATTCCCCAGTGGAAAGGCTTCATTCATCCCTAACGGAAATATACAGAATAATATTAGACAGGAAAAAACAGGAATATATCCAATGCGATCATGACGATATATTATGGCAAGCACTAACGACTTACATAAACGCAATTCATTCTGCAACAGATTATACGCCATACGAACTATTTTCACGAAGAACATATATGTTCTAAAAGACAGCAAAATTTACGAACGAACATGACTACTTACAGGAGTTAAATTTATGCCAAAGAAAATTATTCTCCGAAGTAGCAAAACAAATAACCGACAAAGTACAGAAACGCATATGTAAGTTAAATACAAACAAACACGACCCTCCGGAATTAGAAAAAGACGAAATCATTTTTCGAAAAGAGAATAGACGAAACAAACTAACATCTCGATTTTCCCACATTCATATCAACTAGGAAAAAAATAACCCATAAGTGAAAAATAAGAAGAGTTACTAGAAAAGCTTACACATAAAACAAAAAAAAAAAATAAATAATAACAAAAAAGAACAAATTAAGACAAAATATTACTTTATCTATATGATACTTACAGATTCTATGATACGACCGGATAATACATTAACCTTCAACACTTGGAGCAAGGTACTCCTATAGTTGAATTAGAGCTAGGACCAGCTGGGGTAATTTACAACTACAAGATATTCTCACATGTAGTGCGCATACAGGAATATGTAGACAATATTTACCAATTCGATAAGGCTCTAAAGGGCTTAAAGACCGTTCCATTTTCCGGTGAAGCCGCAGAAATTCTTGAAGCAAAACGAAGGCAACTTAAGGAAAAAGTAAATGTTTTGTTCTAGGAACAGTCAAAAAAGGGGAGCCATAAATGGTCTAGGGAGCATAATCAAAGCTATTACAGGAAACATGGACTCAATAGACTCCAACAAGATAGACGAAGAAATACAAGGAAATATGAACGATATAACAAAAACAAACAAACGAACAAATATCAGAAAACCATGAGATCATAGTAAGGTTCGGAAATATTACCGAACTTATCAATAAAGAACAAAATGCAATAAAAACTTTTATCAAAAATTACAAAAATGAAGTCTATAAAGAGCTAAATCAAGAACATGTCTTACGGTATATTAATAGAATAGACCATAGATATGATGTGTAATCATTTAAACAATATTTTAGAAATTATCCTAACAAAATGAAACATAATTCAAAAATGCCTATTATCAGTGGAAGAAATAGAAAAAGTTTCAGACATTTTGTCTAAACAAAATTTAACAATGCTCACACAAGAAGTGTATCCGGCAGTCGCCATCCAACCGCCATGTAACTCCGGAACCAGTGCATGGAACATGTACTGAAATTTCACATCACTTACACTAATACATTGCAATGCACTCTGAAAATATAGACCAGAAAAAAAATAACATGCAAGTGAAAAAACGATAGGCAACCACAAGCAGTCCCATTTCAGGAAACAGAAACTCCCCAACAACCATTAGACATAATACACATGGCACTTTATTTGCACCTTCAGAATACCAAAGAAGATTATCTGCGATCAGGGCGCAGAATTCACGGGAAATCTGTTTATCGATTTTTGCAAACAATACGATATTACCAGACATGTCACATCATTCCAACAATCCTCAAGCAATTCCCCAATGGAAAGGCTTCATTCATCCCTAACGGAAATATACAGAATAATATTAGACAAGAAAAAACAGGAATATATCCAATGCGATCATGACGATATATTATGGGAAGCACTAACGACTTACATCAACGCCATTCATTCTGCAACAGATTATACGCCATACGAACTATTTTCACGAAGACCACATATGTTCCAAGACAGCAAAATTTACGAACGAACATGACTACTTACAGGAGTTAAATTTATACCAAAGAAAATTATACTCCGAAGTAGCAAAACAAATTACCGACATATAGTTAAATTAGAGCTAGGACCAGCTAGGGTTATTTACAACTACAAGATATGTTTACATACAGGAATATGTAGACAATATTGACCAATTCGATAAAGCTCTAAAGGGCTTAAAGACCGTTTCATTTTCCGGTGAAGCCGCAGAAATTCTTGAAGCAAAACGAAGGCAACTTAAGGAAAAAGTAAATGTTTTGTTCTAGGAACAGTCAAAAAAGGGGAGCCATAAATGGTCTAGGGAGCATAATCAAAGCTATTACAGGAAACATGGACTCAATAGACTCCAACAAGATAGACGAAGAAATACAAGGAAATATGAACGATATAACAAAAACAAACAAACGAACAAATATCAGAAAACCATGAGATCATAGTAAGGTTCGGAAATATTAACGAACATATCAATAAAGAACAAAATGCAATAAACACTTTTATCAAAAATTACAAAAATGAAGTCTATAAAGAGCTAAATCAAGAACATGTCTTACGGTATATTAATAGAATAGACCATAGATATGATGTGTAATCATTTAAACAATATTTTAGAAATTATCCTAACAAAATGAAACATAATTCAAAAATGCCTATTATCAGTGGAAGAAATAGAAAAAGTTTCAGACATTTTGTCTAAACAAAATTTAACAATGCTCACACAAGAAGTGTATCCGGCAGTCGCCATCCAACCGCCATGTAACTCCGGAACCAGTGCATGGAACATGTACTGAAATTTCACATCACTTACACTAATACATTGCAATGCACTCTGAAAATATAGACCAGAAAAAAAATAACATGCAAGTGAAAAAACGATAGGCAACCACAAGCAGTCCCATTTCAGGAAACAGAAACTCCCCAACAACCATTAGACATAATACACATGGCACTTTATTTGCACCTTCAGAATACCAAAGAAGATTATCTGCGATCAGGGCGCAGAATTCACGGGAAATCTGTTTATCGATTTTTGCAAACAATACGATATTACCAGACATGTCACATCATTCCAACAATCCTCAAGCAATTCCCCAATGGAAAGGCTTCATTCATCCCTAACGGAAATATACAGAATAATATTAGACAAGAAAAAACAGGAATATATCCAATGCGATCATGACGATATATTATGGGAAGCACTAACGACTTACATCAACGCCATTCATTCTGCAACAGATTATACGCCATACGAACTATTTTCACGAAGACCACATATGTTCCAAGACAGCAAAATTTACGAACGAACATGACTACTTACAGGAGTTAAATTTATACCAAAGAAAATTATACTCCGAAGTAGCAAAACAAATTACCGACATATAGTTAAATTAGAGCTAGGACCAGCTAGGGTTATTTACAACTACAAGATATGTTTACATACAGGAATATGTAGACAATATTGACCAATTCGATAAAGCTCTAAAGGGCTTAAAGACCGTTTCATTTTCCGGTGAAGCCGCAGAAATTCTTGAAGCAAAACGAAGGCAACTTAAGGAAAAAGTAAATGTTTTGTTCTAGGAACAGTCAAAAAAGGGGAGCCATAAATGGTCTAGGGAGCATAATCAAAGCTATTACAGGAAACATGGACTCAATAGACTCCAACAAGATAGACGAAGAAATACAAGGAAATATGAACGATATAACAAAAACAAACAAACGAACAAATATCAGAAAACCATGAGATCATAGTAAGGTTCGGAAATATTAACGAACATATCAATAAAGAACAAAATGCAATAAACACTTTTATCAAAAATTACAAAAATGAAGTCTATAAAGAGCTAAATCAAGAACATGTCTTACGGTATATTAATAGAATAGACCATAGATATGATGTGTAATCATTTAAACAATATTTTAGAAATTATCCTAACAAAATGAAACATAATTCAAAAATGCCTATTATCAGTGGAAGAAATAGAAAAAGTTTCAGACATTTTGTCTAAACAAAATTTAACAATGCTCACACAAGAAGTGTATCCGGCAGTCGCCATCCAACCGCCATGTAACTCCGGAACCAGTGCATGGAACATGTACTGAAATTTCACATCACTTACACTAATACATTGCAATGCACTCTGAAAATATAGACCAGAAAAAAAATAACATGCAAGTGAAAAAACGATAGGCAACCACAAGCAGTCCCATTTCAGGAAACAGAAACTCCCCAACAACCATTAGACATAATACACATGGCACTTTATTTGCACCTTCAGAATACCAAAGAAGATTATCTGCGATCAGGGCGCAGAATTCACGGGAAATCTGTTTATCGATTTTTGCAAACAATACGACATTACCAGACATGTCACATCATTCCAACAATCCTCAAGCAATTCCCCAATGGAAAGGCTTCATTCATCCCTAACGGAAATATACAGAATAATATTAGACAAGAAAAAACAGGAATATATCCAATGCGATCATGACGATATATTATGGGAAGCACTAACGACTTACATCAACGCCATTCATTCTGCAACAGATTATACGCCATACGAACTATTTTCACGAAGACCACATATGTTCCAAGACAGCAAAATTTACGAACGAACATGACTACTTACAGGAGTTAAATTTATACCAAAGAAAATTATACTCCGAAGTAGCAAAACAAATTACCGACATATAGTTAAATTAGAGCTAGGACCAGCTAGGGTTATTTACAACTACAAGATATGTTTACATACAGGAATATGTAGACAATATTGACCAATTCGATAAAGCTCTAAAGGGCTTAAAGACCGTTTCATTTTCCGGTGAAGCCGCAGAAATTCTTGAAGCAAAACGAAGGCAACTTAAGGAAAAAGTAAATGTTTTGTTCTAGGAACAGTCAAAAAAGGGGAGCCATAAATGGTCTAGGGAGCATAATCAAAGCTATTACAGGAAACATGGACTCAATAGACTCCAACAAGATAGACGAAGAAATACAAGGAAATATGAACGATATAACAAAAACAAACAAACGAACAAATATCAGAAAACCATGAGATCATAGTAAGGTTCGGAAATATTAACGAACATATCAATAAAGAACAAAATGCAATAAACACTTTTATCAAAAATTACAAAAATGAAGTCTATAAGGAGCTAAATCAAGAACATGTCTTACGGTATATTAATAGAATAGACCATAGATATGATGTGTAATAATTTAAACAATATTTTAGAAATTATCCTAACAAAATGAAACATAATTCAAAAATGCCTATTATCAGTGGAAGAAATAGAAAAAGTTTCAGACATTTTGTCTAAACAAAATTTAACAATGCTCACACAAGAAGTGTATCCGGCAGTCGCCATCCAACCGCCATGTAACTCCGGAACCAGTGCATGGAACATGTACTGAAATTTCACATCACTTACACTAATACATTGCAATGCACTCTGAAAATATAGACCAGAAAAAAAATAACATGCAAGTGAAAAAACGATAGGCAACCACAAGCAGTCCCATTTCAGGAAACAGAAACTCCCCAACAACCATTAGACATAATACACATTGCACTTTATTTGCACCTTCAGAATACCAAAGAAGATTATCTGCGATCAGGGCGCAGAATTCACGGGAAATCTGTTTATCGATTTTTGCAAACAATACGATATTACCAGACATGTCACATCATTCCAACAATCCTCAAGCAATTCCCCAATGGAAAGGCTTCATTCATCCCTAACGGAAATATACAGAATAATATTAGACAAGAAAAAACAGGAATATATCCAATGCGATCATGACGATATATTATGGGAAGCACTAACGACTTACATCAACGCCATTCATTCTGCAACAGATTATACGCCATACGAACTATTTTCACGAAGACCACATATGTTCCAAGACAGCAAAATTTACGAACGAACATGACTACTTACAGGAGTTAAATTTATACCAAAGAAAATTATACTCCGAAGTAGCAAAACAAATTACCGACATATAGTTAAATTAGAGCTAGGACCAGCTAGGGTTATTTACAACTACAAGATATGTTTACATACAGGAATATGTAGACAATATTGACCAATTCGATAAAGCTCTAAAGGGCTTAAAGACCGTTTCATTTTCCGGTGAAGCCGCAGAAATTCTTGAAGCAAAACGAAGGCAACTTAAGGAAAAAGTAAATGTTTTGTTCTAGGAACAGTCAAAAAAGGGGAGCCATAAATGGTCTAGGGAGCATAATCAAAGCTATTACAGGAAACATGGACTCAATAGACTCCAACAAGATAGACGAAGAAATACAAGGAAATATGAACGATAAAACAAAAACAAACAAACGAACAAATATCAGAAAACCATGAGATCATAGTAAGGTTCGGAAATATTAACGAACATATCAATAAAGAACAAAATGCAATAAACACTTTTATCAAAAATTACAAAAATGAAGTCTATAAAGAGCTAAATCAAGAACATGTCTTACGGTATATTAATAGAATAGACCATAGATATGATGTGTAATCATTTAAACAATATTTTAGAAATTATCCTAACAAAATGAAACATAATTCAAAAATGCCTATTATCAGTGGAAGAAATAGAAAAAGTTACAGACATTTTGTCTAAACAAAATCTAACAATGTTCACACACGAAGTGTATCAGGCAGTCGCCATCCAGTCCATGGAACATGTACTGAAATTTCACCTCACTTACACTAATACATTGTATGGCACTCTGAAAATATAGACCAGAAGAAAAAATAACCTGCAAGTGAACAAACGATAGGCAACCACAAGCAGTCCCATTTCAGGAAACAGAAACTCCCCAACAACCATTAGACATAATACACATGGACATATACACAATCAATAACAACAATGTATTGACAATAATAGATAAGCTATCAAGATTCGCAACAGGCTAAACGATACCGTTTAGAAACAGTATAAATATTTTAAAATCAATCAGGCACTTTATTTGCACCTTCAGAATACCAAAGAAGATCAATGCGCAGAATTCACGGGAAATCCTTTTATCGATTTTTGCAAACAATACGATATTACCAGACATGTCACATCATTCCAACAAATCCTCAAGCAATTCCCCAGTGGAAAGGCTTCATTCATCCCTAACGGAAATATACAGAATAATATTAGACAGGAAAAAACAGGAATATATCCAATGCGATCATGACGATATATTATGGCAAGCACTAACGACTTACATAAACGCAATTCATTCTGCAACAGATTATACGCCATACGAACTATTTTCACGAAGAACATATATGTTCTAAAAGACAGCAAAATTTACGAACGAACATGACTACTTACAGGAGTTAAATTTATACCAAAGAAAATTATTCTCCGAAGTAGCAAAACAAATGACCGACAAAGTACAGAAACGCATATGTAAGTTAAACACAAACAAACACGACCCTCCGGAATTAGAAAAAGACGAAATCATTTTTCGAAAAGAGAATAGACGAAACAAACTAACATCTCGATTTTCCCACATTCATATCAACTAGGAAAAAAATAACCCATAACTCAAAAATAAGAAGAGTTACTAGAAAAGCTTACACATAAAACAAAAAAAAATAATAAATAATAACAAAAAAGAACAAATTAAGACAAAATATTACTTTATCTATATGATACTTACAGATTCTATGATACGACCGGATAATACATTAACCTACAACACTTGGAGCAAGGTACTCCTATAGTTGAATTAGAGCTAGGACCAGCTGGGGTAATTTACAACTACAAGATATTCTCACATGTAGTGCGCATACAGGAATATGTAGACAATATTGACCAATTCGATAAGGCTCTAAAGGGCTTAAAGACCGTTCCATTTTCCGGTGAAGCCGCAGAAATTTTTGAAGCAAAACGAAGGCAACTTAAGGAAAAAGTAAATATTTTGTTCTAGGAACAGTCAAAAAAGGGGAGCCATAAATGGTCTAGGGAGCATAATCAAAGCTATTACAGGAAACATGGACTCAATAGACTCCAACAAGATAGACGAAGAAATACAAGGAAATATGAACGATATAACAAAAACGAACAAACGAACAAATATCAGAACACCATGAGATCATAGTAAGGTTCGGAAATATTACCGAACATATCAATATAGAACAAAATGCAATAAACACTTTTATCAAAAATTACAAAAATGAAGTCTATAAAGAGCTAAATCAAGAACATGTCTTACGGTATATTAATAGAATAGACCATAGTTATGATGTTTAATCATTTAAACAATATTTTAGAAATTATCCTACTAACAAAATTAAACATAATTCAAAAATGCCTACTATCAGTGGAAGAAATAGAAAAAGTTACAGACAGAAAATTTAACAATAATATCACAATAACATTTATACAGACTATTAGAAATGGATACGTTTATAAATAAAAAAAATGTTGTCTTTCATATTAAAATTCCGACCCTTGAACCAGAAGAATATAAAATTGCACACATTATCCCATTACCACTTAATATCACAAAATATGTAAAAATACCAGAATATGTAGTATAAATATGTTGGATTCTGCAGCAGCAAACATTAATGTAAACATACGAAAAGGTCATAATCTTAGTTTAGTGAAACAGCTGTTTGTTGTAAACAAAGTTGGCAAGCCTCTCTTGCACTTGTCGCAGCTGCTATGAATAACATCGTCAACAAGGATACCGAGCTGTCAAATATTATAAAGTTGCAGCATCTCCTCTCATGTTTGTCTGGCCCCGCGTTGGATTCGGTTCGATCGTTGGAGTTTTCCGGTGCCAATTATCGTGTGGCTCTGGATATTCTAAATAGAATATTTAGTAACAAACGTCTTTTTCCAGGCACACATCAATGAGATTATTGGGCTCAAGAGAGTAGATTCGGAATCGGCTTCAAAACTGCGTGAGTTCTCGGACAAAGTCAATTCGCATATGCGTGCATTGCAGACCTTGGGCAGTTTGGAGCAAAAATCAGGATGCATAATAGAGCACACGCTGCTTCAAAAGTTGGACACTCAGACTCAGACCAAATGGGAGGAGTCCGCAGGCATTGACAAAATCCCGACAGCCGATGAGTTCCTCACATTTCTGGAAAGGCGTTGTCAAAGGCTGGAGAGCGTGCAACATGCCATGTCATCCCATATGACCAATATGACCAACCTAACACTAACCACAGCAAAGGAGTGCTTGTAGCTGAGACTAACCAAAATGGGTGCAGCTTTTGTGATGCATCTGATCACGGGATCTACACATGTATTAAATTAGGTAATTTGTCTCCATCCCTTCGGCATAAGGAAGTTAAGAAACTGGCACTTTGTTATAACTGCCTAAGGAAGGGACACCAAACTCGGTTTTTCAGTAATAGTCAATGTCGTACTTGTGGAGGAAAGCATCATACCCTACTGACTGGAAAACTCCCTCGAACATAAGGGTTGGCTGATCCTGCGTTCAATAAACCAAAGCGAGTGGATCTTTTAATTGGAGCTAGCCTCTTCTATGAGCTTTTGTGTGTTGGGCAAATTGTGCTTTTGCCAGAACTACTTCTTCTGCAAAAAACTCTTTTTGGCTGGGTCGTGACCGGTGGGTATGAGATACTGCGCAGTACCTCGTTGTTGGCTGCTGGGCTCACTCCTGACAGCGAAGCTGGTCAGTTGGACGTTCGTCTGGATGAGTTGGTTCGTCGTTTGTGGGAAGTTGAAAGCGTGGATGAGCCTATGGTAAAAGTCTTGTATGGGATCTAGCGATCGAACAGTTGCTATTTTCATTTTCTGTTCTAGGTTATACTGTTAAACAATGCAGGCGCTTAGTTCTATCTATTGTAGCCCGGTTTTATGATCCGCATGGACTTTTGGGACCAGTCATAACTAAAGCAAAGATCTTTCTATAACAGCTTTGTAAAGACAAATTAACTTGGGATGAAAGCTTGCCGTTTGCACGTGATACGACCCGGAGGGAGCTATGCAGCACTTTTCGCAATATTAGCCACGGATCGTTTCCCAGAGTGGTACTCTTCGAAGGAAGTGATGTTGAAATACATTGATTTTGCGATGCCAGTGTGGATGCTTATGGAGCCTGCATCTACTTGGTGGCCAGAAGTCCCATAGCCACAAGCCGTATCCTTTGCTCCAAGTCTCGAGTTTCGCCATTAAAAGCATTGACTGTCCCAAAACTGGAATTATGTGGAGCGAAGCTTCTGGCAAATCTGATGCATGAAGTTGGATTCTGTAGCAGCCGCTGAGGTTCTACTACTGGTTAGAGCCAGTCATTCTTAGTCTTAAAGTGCATGCAATATCAAAATAAGATGTCCAGGAATTCAAAACACACACGGTATTCGGTTCGTGAACGTACCCTTGTATACATTTGTAAGTCAGAGTGACATTGCTGTCACTCTTAGAAATGCGGCAGTAAGGAGAGTATTTCGATGAATTGTTCTGGGTGGGATGACTGTGCAAGAAGTGGTTAAGCCAGTTCCGTACAATTAAGGAATTTTATGTTGATGAACAAGTTGCTTGTGTGAAGGTAGGGGTGATTCGGTCTCTGTGAAAGCTCTTCCAAAAGAAGAAAGAAAGCCAATTTTAGAACCAGAAAAAGGGTTCATCCTTGTACTAAATGGAGTAAACGTCAGAATAAGGACGACTTGCTTTAAGCAATTGTAGTAAATGGAAATGCGTTAACAAAAATAATACAAGGATTAAAACATTGTAATAAGAGACCAAATATTTGAAAACATGGAAACTTAACTGGAGGACCACATCAGAACTACGATACCACTCTTGTAATAAGAGACCAAATATTTGAAAACATGGAAACTTTACTGGAGGACCACATCAGAACTACGATACCACTCTACAAGGAAATAAAGGTAAACAAAACCATAGAAGAACTAAACTTAAAAAATATACTTTTTTAAACCATGAAGACCCATAACCGTACACTTACCATTAAAAAGATCACAACAAATCACCTTATTTCAATTTACGCATCTCTTGTAATAGTAACTTGAATAATATTACTCCTGCTATACTTAAAAAGGACTAAAACTGTTCA
>NW_026997974.1:0-30041 GCF_035044405.1 Drosophila montana
AACGTAAAAAATCAAAATCAGATATGGCTGAATTTAACTATGTTTCTGAAAATGCGATTATATCCGAATCGAAGGAAGTGCTGGCCATGAAAAGATTTTTAAGTTTGGAAATGAGACCTCTGACATTCTGATAATGAATAGAGACTTGGTCAGAAGAAGAAATTAGTTTTTTGGGGCAGAAATGGTACCCTGCATTGAAGGGACTGGAAGGATGACAGGCAGGTTACGCTTTTTTAGCATGAACTCGTGAACAATCATGTGCGGAGGCCAAAATTTGGGATTACAAATGATTGGGTCATATAATGTGAAACATTTATTTTGAATGATGATATATCACGAGGAGTGGAGAAATTAAATTACTAATTGACACGCTAGCAGAAGATTTGCTAGCAATATAGGCTGCCAATGACTCCCAAGTGGTGTCAGACGAAAGTCGAGACGTAGAGAATTTGAGGGAGGTATTCCGCCGGTTAAGGGAGGGCAATCTCAGGCTGAAGAGAAAAAAATGCAGCATCTTTAGGCAGAGGTTGATCTACCTGGGGCATGCTATTTGTGGAGATCCACAGAAAGTGGAGGCGATACGTAACCTTAGAGCCTCGACAAATTGTACGGAATTGCGGCAGTGTCTTGGGATGGCGTCATGCTACAGGCGCTTCGTTCCTAACTTCGCGACTCAGGTTCAGCCGCTCACAGCGTTCTTAAAGAAGGGGCGGAAATGGACATGAGATCAAGAACAGGAGGGGGCATTGCGTCAATCGAAAGATAGCTTGACGACTGCCCCGGTGTTGGCTTGTCCGGACTTTTCCGCTAAATTCGTTCTGCAGACCGTCGCGAGTGAGTATGGCCTCGGCGCCATAGAGGACAGGAGCGAGTGATAGCGTACGCGAGCCGGAAGTTACTAAAAGCAGAAGTGAATTATTTCGCCGGAGGGTTACTGCCTCGATGAAGCCTCGCCCGGAGACGAAGAAGTAATACCCCCACTCGTGCCCATAACACGAACAGAGACACCCGGCATTACCTCTCGGGAAGAGATGAAGGCTCGTGGTTCAGCCACGATGACGCGATGCCCCCACTCGTGCCCATAACATGCGCCGAGACACCCGGCGTTACCTCCCGAAAGGAGATGGAGGACGCGTGATTCGGCCAGGAAGACGCAGTGCCGCCGTTAGGGCCGTTACGCACGTGAAGGCACCCGTCGCCGCCCGCCAGAAGAATATGGGAGAGGCATGGTCCAAGGACGACGGAACGGTGGTGTTTTAGTGGAGCTCATCGCAAAAGAGACGAGGATCCGCCGGTTCCGGTCGACGCACCCGCTTCCACGTGTCTGATGGAGACCAAGTTTACGGCGTCACGCTTAACGCAAAAGGCGACGTCGCTGTCACCTTCTCGAAGTAAGGGGGGGGTGGCTACAGGAGTCAGCCACCCCACAGCTTTGATCCACGGCCAAGATCGCGGCAAGGAGCCGTTGGCATTATAATTTTATAGCCTTTAAGTCGTTAAGTTTATTGTTCATGTCGTGCGTATTATTAGAATAATTGTATAGTTAAGGGCAACGAGCCCGTCATATCTTAAGTTTGAATTTAACCGCCGGCCGCCGGCCGCCGCAGCAGCCGCGCGTTGTCGATCGGTTGCTCAACAGCGCGGCAGGGCCCGAATTTAGGAAATAGATTAGGATAGTGTTTGATTTATAAGGAGCAATACAAGTGAATAAAATTAAGTTAGAAAAGAAAGTCTGCTAGTTATGCTTGTATTTCTTCTTAGCGTTATTCTCTAACATCGGGGCTTACTGATGTACAACATAACCCTCTAACCTGATTTGCAGTGAATGTGGTACGAGGCTGCTGCTCAGTATATTGTGTTGCGATGCTACTGCACGATAGTGTGAGCGTCGCGAGGCTACGTCCCGAGAGCAGGTATTTTGAGTTTGTTGTCTGGTAGTGTATGCGGTGCGAGGCTACGGCCTGAGAGCAGGTATTTGGCGTTTGCTGTCTGGTAGAGTATGCGGTGCGAGGCCACGGCCCGAGAGCAGGTATTTTGAGTTTGCTGTCTGGTAGTGGATGTGGTTCGAGGCCTCGGCCCGTCGTTAGCATCATCAACCCCGGCTAAGTGTGTGTGCGTACTACATGCCCTACCCTGCAGAAGAAGTAGTAGGGACCGTTAAGTTTATTGTTCATGTCGTGCGTATTATTAGAATAATTGTATAGTTAAGGGCAACGAGCCCGTCATATCTTAAGATTGAATTTAACCGCCGGCCGCCGCAGCAGCCGCGCGTTGTCGATCGGTTGCTCAACAGCGCGGCAGGGCCCGAATTTAGGAAATAGATTAGGATAGTGTTTGATTTATAAGGAGCAATACAAGTGAATAAAATTAAGTTAGAAAAGAAAGTCTGCTAGTTATGCTTGTATTTCTTGTTAGCCTTATTCTCTAACATCGGGGCTTACTGATGTACAACATAACCCTCTAACCTGATTTGCAGTGAATGTGGTACGAGGCTGCTGCTCAGTATATTGTGTTGCGATGCTACTGCACGATAGTGTGAGCGTCGCGTGACTACGTCCCGAGAGCAGGTATTTTGAGTTTGCTGTCTGGTAGTGGATGTGGTTCGAGGCCTCGGCCCGTCGTTAGCATCATCAACCCCGGCTAAGTGTGTGTGCGTACTACATGCCCTACCCTGCAGAAGAAGTAGTAGGGACCATTTGTTTTAAGCACTAACTTCTTTACAAACTTATCCATTAAGTAGCTGTTAATACCCCATCTTTCCAGTGCGGCTCACATTCTACTAAGCCTATTCTGATTACGCTACTAGTGTTAGTCTTATATAATAGTAGTACAGTGGTTACGTTGGATGAGGGGTGCCGCTCTCTCTCTTCGCCTACTCGTGGGCGTCCATGGGTCCTGGTTTCTCTCCTTCGTTTTCAGTTATCTCCTGGTGGAATGGCTTCATCTGCGAAATTTTGGCCACCCTCTTCTTCCGATCGTCTGGCCTCACTAAGCACACGATGTTGGGGGATATGAACTTAACGACTCGATAGGGGCCGTCAAATTTGGGTGCCAATTTGGCGGCGAGGCCTTCCGCCGCATTGATTTCTTTTAACATATCCGCCATCGTCCTAGGGTCGAACGCAATAGTCGCGGACTCCGGACTCACCTGATCGTACAGGGTGGCGAACAGCCGCGGCTACCTCCCCTGCATCAGGAAAGCGGGGCTGAATCCTGTCGAGCCCGCCACACTTGTGTTGACCGCTACCCATATATCCGGCAAGAGCTCGTCCCACGAACTCTGATGAAATTCGATAAATTGCGATATCATGGCCTTCACGGTCCTGTTGGTCCCCTCGGTAGGATTCTCATGTGGACAGTACGGGGCGGTATACTGGACCTCTACACCCAGGGAGTCCAGAAAATCCTTGATGCTACGGCTTGTAAATTGTACCCCGTTGTCGCACACGAACTTCTTGGGCACCCCGAACCTACTCAGAATCCTCTCTCGGAATGATGTCTGCAAGTGCGCCACCGTAGCCCTCCTGAGTGGGAACAGTTCCACCCATTTCGAGAAGGCATCATGGAACACCAGTAATATCGTAATATCGGCGGCTCGATGACACCTGCTTGGATCAGCTCGTCCACCTGCTCACCTATACTTCAGCGGCTTCTCTTCCTTCAGTCGGATTCTGTGCTCCGCATTATGCGAGACTCCCCGAAACCCCTCGAAGAGTGCCCGTTGTGAGTCCAGGAACTCCCTAATTTCCGGATCCAGATCCGCTGGCCACTCTGCCTCTTCGATGTTGGGCTCACCCAGCGTCTCCTCCACACATCACTCCGACTCCAGGTGAAACTCCATTACCATGCCACCTCCGCGACCACCGTAGATCTGCCTTTCCAGCTCTACGCGCCGCCTTTTTGGCTCCTTAAGCTCTCGGTCCAATCCCGAGTGAGACCCCTCCCTCGCTACCCTCCTTCTGTCCTTTTCCTTCGGTTGCTGAGCAGGCTCTCTTTCGGCTTTTCTCCTCTCTGCTGCCGAGCAGGTGCTCCCTTTTTTTGACCTGGAAGACCTTTCCTCGGCTCCATCTTGGTATCCTCGCCCTTTTGTTGCCGAGCAGGCACTCCCGATTCCTGACGCGTGAGACCCTCGTTCGGCTCTTCCTTTGTCCCGAGCCCCGCGACCGGTGCCGTCTTCGTCTATAGGGCCAGTTCTGCATTGCCGCAGCGTATGGTAGTGCCCATTGCACCCAAGAAATCCATCCATAGGATGACGTGGTCTTGCATCGAGGGCATGATGAGCATCAACATACTGATCAACTTTCCCGCTAGGCTGACGTTTAATCTCAATGCCTTCCCTACTTCGAGCGTGGACCCAACTGCGAGACGAATGCGCGCCTGAACGTCCTCCGCTCTTCCCCGACGATCCGGCCACCTTCCACCTCACCCACTACATGTTCGTCGCGGATCGTTCCCGGTTCCGGCCTCTTGGCTCATTATCTGATGGGCAACCTTCTCGGCAGCAGAAGAGAGAGGATACCAAGAGGGAACCGAAGGAAGACCTCCCAGGTCAATAAAGGGGACCACCTGCTCGGCAACAGAAGAGAAGAGACACCACGAAGCGGGAACCGAAAGAAGACTTCCCGCGCCACGGAAAGGGAACGCTTTCACGGCAACCAAAGAGAAAGGACACGAAAGAGGGAGCGAAGAAGGGGCCTCACTCGGGATAGGACCGAGAGCTTGAGGAGCCCAAAAGGCTGCGCGTAGAACTGCAGATGCAGGTCTACGCTGGTCATGGACGCGGCACAGCGGAAATGTGCCAAAGAACGAGGGGTTAGGAGCAATGGCTAGTATCCACATGGAAGCAGGGGACCAGGGGCAGTCGGACGAGCGGAGTCATCATGGAGCTCCATCTGGAGTCGGAGCGGTGCACGGAAGAGGCAAGACACAGGGTGAACCCAGCCCAGAGGGGGCAGAGTGCCCGGCGGAGTTCTAAGTTCTAACTATGGGAGTTCCTGGAGTTGGAACTGAAACTTTTCGAGGATCTGCAAAGGATCTCGCACGGAGCACAGGATCCGGCTGAAGGACGGAAAGCCGCTGAAGTAAAGGTATTATCCGAAGAATCCGGCCATGCAGAGGGTGATTGACGAACAGGTGGATGAGCTGATCCAAGCAGGTGTCATCGAGCCGTCGTTTAGGATGCATGTGCATCGACTACCGGCAACTCAATGCGCATTCCATTCTAGATGTTAATCCTGTTCCCCGGATATATCACATCCTTGAGCGGTTGCGTCACGGTGATTCATTCACAACGATTCATCTCATCTGTAGATTTGAAGCACGGTTACTGGCAGATACCGATGGCAGCCAATAGTAGGGAATGCACGGCATTCACAGTCCCCGGGAGAGGTCTTATCCAATGGCGGGTGATGCCATTTGGTTTACATTCGGCGTGAGCGAACTTTCAGCGAGCCTTGGACACGGTAATAGGGCCGGAGATGGAGCCACATGCTTCGCCTACCTAGAAGGTATCGTGGTGATAGGGGCGACAAAGGAGCAACACGTAGAGGGAGGTATTCCGCCGGTGAAGGCCACTCTCAGGCTGAATAGGAAGAAATTCAGCTTCTTCAGGGAAAGTTTGGTCTACCTGGTGCATGTTATTTGTGGAGAAGGGATACGTACCGATCCGGAGAAAGTCCCGACTAATTACAAGGAGTTGCGACAGTGTCTCGGGATGGCTTCATGGTTCAGGCGTTTCGTTCCCAACTTCGCGACTCAGGTACAGCCGCTAACGGCGCTCTTAAAGAAGAGTGGAAATGGGCTTGGGGTGAAGAACAGCAGGAGGCGCGTCAATTGAAGGATAGCTTGAAGACTGCCCCTTTGTTGGCTTGTCCAGACTTTTTCGTCAAATTCGGCGCAGTACTGAAGCAGACGATAGAGGGACAGGAGCGGGTGATAGCGTCCGCGAGCCGGAAGTTGCTGAAAGCTGAGGTGAACTATTCAGCTACCGAGAAAGAGTGCCTGGCAATCGTATGGTTGATCCGCGATAACGGATCAATTGGCACTCAAGTGGATCAACTCGATCGAGAGCCCTTCAGGATCGCGCGATGGGCACTGGAACTGCAACAGTTCCAGTTTGACGTTCACTACCGTCGAGGGAAGCTCAACGTCGTGGCCGATGCACTATGAAGGCATCCTCTAGAGACCTGTCAGCTAGCAGTGGTGGGATCAGCGACAGAGGGTACTGCAAGAATGTCATGATGCTCCCACGGCCGGGTATCAAGGCGTGAGGAAAACCGTGTCGAGGTTGGCGCAGTGCGTGAAATGCTGCGAAGTCTGCCAGAAGGTCAAGAGCGAACAACTTAAACCGGCTGGTCGCATGCTGACGAGAGAGGTAGTGGAGCCGATGGCAGTGCTCTGCGCGAATTTCGTCGGGCCCCTTCCACGGTCGAGTCATGGCAACACAATGCTAGTTGTGTTCCATGATGCTTTCTCGAAGTAGGTGGAGCTGATCCCTCTCAGGAATGCCACGGCGGCGCACTTGAAGACAGCGTTCCGAGAGAGGATTCTGAGTAGGTTCGGGGCTCCGAAGAAGTTTGTGTGCGGCAACGGTGTTCAGTTTACGAGCCGTAGCTTCAAGTCGTTTCTAGAGTCCCTGGGTGTAGAGGTCCAGTACACCACCCCGTACTGCCCGCAAGAATATCCCACCGAGAATTCGAACAGGATTTAGTCCCGCATTCCTAATGCAGTTTAGGGAACCACGGTTGCCCTCCGCACTGTACTATCAGGTGACTCCGGGGCAACTAGTGCGCTCGACCCTTGGACAAAGGCAGATAGATTGAAGGAAGTCTTTTATATCGTCCACAGCAATCTCCAGCGTGCAATAAAGGACCAGGGCAGACAGTGGCCTTCGATAGACTCGATAGTCCTGTTACAGCAGCACCAACTGTTCAACGCCGCTGAGGGCTTTGCTGCGAAATTGACACCCAAATTCGATGGCCCCTATCGGGTCATCAAATTCGTTTCGCATAGAAAAGGGTGGCCAATATCTCGCAGCTGAAGCCGTTTTACCAGCAGATGACCGGACACGGAGAGGATCCAGACCCGATGGATGTGGAAGAAGAGCGTGCGCAGCAGATCTAGCTGAATAACCGAAGAATAATTCAAGAATAGCTAGAGTAGAATTCCTATATTGTGAGCTGCACTGTGAGGATAGGGTACTTACAACTAAGTAATGGATAAGTTATCGAATAATTCGAATTTACGGATGGACCCAGAAATCGTCGCCATAAAAGCCGCCGGGGAGCGACGGTATCGTCGTGGATGTAACGGGGGAGTTTGATGCGGCCACTAAGGTAGCCACCCCACAGTTCATAATTATAGTTATAGGATATAAGTATTGTATAGTATATAAGCATTGTATTAGTAATAAGAATAGCTAAGACAAGGTGCCGACGTATTGAAGTCAGTTAAGGGCATAATTTAAGTTTGAATTTAACCGCCGGCCGCCGCAGCAACCGTGCGTTGCCGATCGGTTGCTCAACACCGTCTCGACAGCGCAGCTTCAATCCGGCTGCGAAGAGCAAAAGGTCGGAGGCGAAGTTGCCCAGGCAAGAGCACGGCACTATTGGAGCGAGCATCAAAGTGAGTAGACGTGTGTAACAGAAGGCGAAGCAAAGGAGACTTAGAGTGTGCCGCGGACCGCTAGGGCTCCAGGCAGTGCGGCAGGGCCTTAGCTTAGGGAACAGCGTAGGCTAGTTTAGTCGCGAAATGTGTAACGCGTAGATGCAGACATCTCCGACCCCATAAAGTATATATATATATATCAGTATCAACAGCCGAGTTGATATAGCCATGTCCGTCTGTCCGTCTGTCTGTTTCTATGCGAACTAGTCTCTAAGTTTTAAAGCTATCTTTATGAAACTTTGCAGAATTCCCTCTTTCTGTTGCACGCAGTTCATATGTCAAAACCAGCTGGGTCGGACCACTATATCATATAGCTGCCATAGGAACGATCGGTCGAAAAGTAGGTTCTTGTATAAAAAACATTTTTGTTTATAAAGTTATCTTGACTAAACTCGGTATTTATTAGTTTTACTACGCTCCCCATATATACGCAAAATCCTATTAAGATCGGACCACTATATCATATAGCTGCCATAGGAAATATCGGTCGAAAATTAAGTTTTTGTATGGAAAATTTTTATGTTTTTCAAGATATCTTGACCAACCTCGGTATTTATTAGTTTTACTACGCTCCCCATATATATGCAAAATCCTATTAAGATCGGACAACTATATCATATAGCTGCCATAGGAAAGATCGGTCGAAAATTAAGTTTTTGTATGGAAAATTTTTATGTTTTTCAAGATTTCTTGACCAAACTCGGTATTTATTAGTTTTACTACGCTCCCCATATATATGCAAAATTCTATTAAGATCGGACAACTATATCATATAGCTGCCATGGGAACGATCGGTCAAAAATTATACTGTTGTATGGAAACCTGTTTTGTTTTTCAAGATATCTTGACCAAACTGGGCATTTATTAGTTTTACTATGCTCCCTCCACTTACGCAAAATCTTATTCACATCAGGCTACTATATCATATAGCTGCCATAGGAACGATCGGTCGAAAATTAAGTTGTTGTATGGAAACCTGTTTTGTTTTTCAAGATATCTTAACCATACTCGGCATTAACTATTTTCCCTGTGCTTCTTAGATACGGGCAAAGCACTATGAGCATTTTGAAAAGGTTGGGTCTGCAAGGGTATTAAATCTTCGGCGCGCAGAAGATAGCACTTCTTTCTCGTTTTAATTTAAAATTTATAATCTTATTATCATAATATTCTTTATTTTTTGCTTTATGTTTTTCTAACTTTATCATTTTTAAGATTGTTCTGGTCAAAACTTGGTTTCCATAGCGTAGTCATCTTTATTATATATAGGGTCTGTATTATCTATTTTATTAAAGTATTTTGGTAAGTTGTTATGTTTGCCGAAAACTACTCATATGGGCAATAGGTATGTGCCATAGGGGGGACGTGTTAAAACACTAATCAAAATATTAGAGCCATACATCTCAATCAGTTTTATCAACCGAGATATAAGAACGTATGTTTTCGTTGAAAGTTCTATGACTTCTCTCTACTGTTCCAACTGTCTGGTGGTGGTGTGCTGTAGATGTTATATTATTGAATTTTTATATTCTGTTCCCATGTCTGAAATGAACGTCTTCATTGGACCGAACTTCAGTATAAAAGATTCAAATATTGCTTTTGCAACTGTCTTAGCGGATTTGGTACTGGAAAAGCTACAAGATATTTTGTTAAATGACATATCAATGTAATTGCATATTCGTTACCATTTTCAGATTTTGGAAGTGGACCTATAGTATCCACTATCACTCTGTCGAACTCATTTATCGGCGTTTCTGTAATGGTCATAGGTGTTTTTGTGTGAGTCATTGTTTTTGACTTTTGGCATCTTGGAACTCTACGTATGTACTCTTTTATGGGACGCGTCATATTTTACCAATAGTAGTGTCTTTTGATTTTATTTGAAGTCTTTGTTATGCCATTGTGTCCTCCTTTTACGGGATCGTCATGAAATGTAGACATTATAGGGTCACCGGCTTGAGTAGCGCTACTCTAAGTCTAATTGAAATAAATTCAAAGATCGGTGCCGCTTTGAGTTGACTGATTCCTAATATACCAGCTGCTTTTTCAAGCCTTTGGAAAAATTGATCTAAGTCGAGAGTGCTGCTTTGAGTTGACTGATTCCTAATATACCAGCTGCTTTTTCAAGCCTTTGGAAAAATTGACCTAAGTCGAGAGTTCCATTAGTATAAAGGTCGCTAATCTCAATTCATTTTTGAATTTTGTTATGTGCAAGGTCACTATTTTTCGTATGTCGTCGTTTTTAATGACGTCGTATACGTTGGGCTTAGAAGCTTTATCAAGGTTTTGGTTTTCTGGTTCTTTTCCTGCGCAGGATTTATTTTGTCTACTTTGTTGTCTTGTAGTGACTTTCAAGACATTCGTGTTAGTGCTTTTTAATTCTTTGATGGTTATTCGTGATACCGCATCTGCAACAAAATTGACTTTTCCCTTTAGATTATTCTACAGTGAACTCATACTCTTCTAAATCTAGTCCCATTCTCGTTAATTTTGAACTTGGATTTACCATTGAAAACACATATGTCAATGGTCTATGGTCTGTTTTTATTCTAAAATGTTGACCATATATATATTGTCGAAAATGCGTAATTGCCCAGTGGATTGCTGCCAACTCTTTTTCGGTTGTACTTTTATTGATTTCTCCTTTTGTAAATGAAAGAGAAGCATAGCTACGGGCAATTGTTTATCTCCATAAGTTTAAGTTAAAACTGCTCCGAAGGCTAGTTTAATGGCATCTGTTATGATGCAAAATTTTTTGCTAAAATCTGGGTATTTTAGTAAAGTAGGCTTCATAATAAGTTTTACCTTATCTATAGCGCAGTTCTTAGTCATTGCCTTTTCTGCTTGGACTGTACTGTATTTATTGGCCAACTCGGGCGTTAAACCATCGTTTATAACAGCTCCTTCTAAAGCTTTTGTTAACTGCTCAACCTCTTGGGTGTACTGGTTGGCAGTTTTGCTCTTTTGTTGCAAGTTAAGTAGTTTAGCTGACAATACTTCGACTGATTCGCCTTTTACTGTGCTTGATAATTTTGCAATGATTTGAGCAATAGTTTGCTCATTGCTTATCAAGTTTCTTGCATGGCCTTTTAGTTGTGTCTTAATAAGACTGACAGCTGTTGCTTCATGATCTTCTTTTAGTGAGTCTATAAGACTCATAGCATCTTTGAAGCTTTGTAAGTTTTCTGCCTTTCCATCTAACTCTGGTAAGAGCGATAAGACTAGTTTGATAAAACTTATAGCTGTCGGGGCCATTGTGTTGTCAATTGATTGGGTATCTGATGGTTTAGTATCAGTTGGAAATGAAAGGAGTTTCTCGTCGAATGACGCTGAAGTATTTAGAGAAGTTGGCAGTAATATTGTTATATTATGCCTATCCGATATTCGTTTAATGATTTCTCTTAACGTGCTTAATGCATCAACTGTCTGAGTTAAATGCAAATCTTTTAGTTTTGTTGCATTGTCACATATAAGTTGACGGCTGATACTGTAGGAATCTACAAGAATTTTAACGTGTTTTAACTTTGTCTCGTTTGAAACAGGTGCGTTTTTGTTAAGGTACTTGAAAGATTTATTAAGCTCCTCACGTTGTTCCTTAAGAATGGTAACGATTTGCGTCCATTCCATTTATGGGAATTTGTTTGATGAATAATTTCATTCATTATATTGTTGGGTTTTTGAATACTACGAAGTCTAGTGTTGTTCCTAGTATTGGATGCTCTTTAATGATCGGCCTAACTTGTATACCCGAAAGGGTTGTCAATACTATTCCTTTTTGTGTTTTTGTACAATGTATTAACGGTGAAAAATCTAAATGAAATGTATCCATATATAAAGTTTCTAATTTACATATGCTTACTGGGGTCGTTGAGACCAATTGTTGAGTTCTTTCTTTAAAACAGGCATCTCTGACATAGACTTCTCTTGTTGCATCTATTGTGTCCATTTTCAAGTATTTTCTTATTATTTTTTTGTTGCAATTTTTCTATATTTTATTTTTAAGTTTAACTTTCAAAAAGATATATATACAAAAAAAAAAAGCGGCCAGATCAACAAAAAAAATATATATATATATATTATTAAACAAATTTTTATATTTTTATTGACTCGGTTGATTAATGCTGTTAATTTTTTTTTTAACACCGGAAACTCCCTCTTAGATATGTGTATTCCCAAGTCAATTCCTTCGACTACTTATTCAAAGCCACCCTGGTTCACTCCCAGATTATCAAACCTTAAAAATATAAAATCTAAATATTTTTGAAAGTTTAATAACTCTGGTTCGAGTACTGACTTGGCTAAATATTCCATAGCCAAGACGAACTTCTTTCTTCTGAATTCTCAGTTTTACAATTTTGTCAACTTGAAGCGTAAATCTTCAAGTTTGCCATCTTCTTTTTCTCTCGGGATGGATAAAGATAGCAATGACTCTGATTCTGCTAACCTCTTTGCTAATTTTTTTTAATGAACTTACTCTTCAGTCTGTTTTTATAATAATTCTTACCCTTATACGATTACTTCCTCTAGTTCTATACCTGCTTGTAATATTTCTCATTCCTCTGTCCTTTTGTCTATAAATTTTTTAAAATCTTCTTACTCTCCTGGGTCTGACAATATTCCTAGTTGTCTACTCAAGGCGTGCAGTTCTTCCCTTGTTTATCCATTGCTAAAACTTTTTTATCTATCCCTTGAATCTTCTGTCTTTCCATCTCTTTGGAAAGAATCTTATATCATTCCCCTCCTCAAGAAAGGTGGAAACTCTGATATACAAAATTAAGGGGCTGTCCGCTATTCCTAAAAATAATAACTTCGAATTTGCAGCATTTCTGCAAATCAGTTGTCTGCTCTGTGCAACATGGATTCGTAAAGAATCGTTCAACTACGACCAATCTGCAAGAATTTTTTCTTTGGTAAATGATGTTTTCCCTTATAAAATGAAAACTGACGTAATTTACACTGATTTCAGTAAGGTGCTTGACTCTGTGCACCATAATATTTTACTTCTTAAGCTTGACTGATTAGGTTTCCCCCCGCCTCTTTTGCATTGGATTTTTTCTGATTTAAAAGGTAGGACCCAAAGAGTATTGCTGCGGCCGACTACCACAAAACAGGTTCACGTTACTTCTGGTGTTCGTCAAGGTAGACATCTTGGACCTTTAGTCATTACCCTTTTTATAAATAATATCCCCTCGGCTATTTACCATGCCTGTATGCGGACGATGTAAAACTTATTTTATCATTCAAGATGATTTGAGCATTATGCAACTTTGGTGTTCGGCCAATCAATTGCATCTAAATTGTTCAAAGTGTATGTTTATGACCTTCAATCGTACTACACCTTATTTAGTTTTGTTAGTTATACAATTGACAATAGTTCATTGCAACGTATACTAACAGTTAAGGATCTAGGCGTTCTCTTTGATTCTAAACTCTGCTTCAATCTGCATATAGCTACCATCGTAATGAGGCAACTTCTGTACATCTCTCTTGTTCGCCACATCCTCAAATACTGCTCTTGCATCTGGTCTCCGTAGGATAACATAAATAGGGATCGTATTGAATCTGAAGCCATTTTTGCTTTTTGGCTTATGAAGTTTAAATTGGGACCCCAATCTTCCGTTGCCATCCTACTCCAGCAGGCTGCAACCGTAGGGCAATTCTTGGCGTTGTCTTCCTACATAAGTTAATTGTTGGCGATATAGATTCTCCTTTTCTGTTAGGACGTCTTCATTTCTCTGCCTTCTAGACCAACCAGGAATAATCGCCCATTTTTCTTATCTTTTCGCCTGTTATGTAAAAATTTCAATAGTTTGCATTACGTTTTCTCTACCGAACCTTCTCTACCCCTAATAAAATCGTTGCTTTCAGGATACCTTCGGGAACTCACTGACCATTCGCAGCAGGGGCATAGTTTGCCGGACAGGCTATAAATTTTCACCCCGGTGATTTCCCATTACTATCTCTTTATTCTATCTACTTAACACTCTATATTTCTAGCATACATTTCATTACTTTGCTAACAACTTCTTACTTTCTTTTTTCCTATTTATTGTATTTTCTTAATTAATATAGTAATTTAAGATTATTTGTAATTTTACTTAAGAACATTTTCTCTAACACTGTAGGCTTTAATAGTGTTACTGACTGTTTATACAAGATCATCAATTTGCCCGTTTTTAACTGTAAGCCCTGCGGACGCCCTACTACAACATTTGGTCCTTCGAGCCGGATTTTTTAACACCATCCACATCCAGTTCGCCCCAGCACCCATCGGTGGACCTGCAGGAGAAGCATATTCTTGTGGAGAGGAATTATATAAGATTCTTTCCAAAGATATGGAAAGACGGAAGATTCAAGGGATAGATTAAAAAGCTTTAGCAAGGAGGGTAAGAAGATTTTAAAGAATTTATACCAGGAAGGAGAGAGGAACGCGAAATAATAGGAGCCTATATATATTTAATTTCGACTTGGCTGTGGAATATTTAGCCGTCTGTACACGAACCAGACTTATTAAACTTTTTAAATTAGATTTAGATTTTAAATATTTTAGATTTGATAATCTGGGAGTAAACCAAGGTGGCTTTGAAGAAGTAGTCGAAGGAATTGACTTGGGAATTCACATATCTAAGAGGGAGTTTAGGGTGTTATAAAAAAAGTTAAAGTTAATATCAACCGAGTCATATAAGAAAGACCAATCGGCTGCATAAATAAGTTGATTCAGCAATGAATAATTTCCTTTGCGAAAGCAATGGCGGGGCTTATTGGCTGATGAGCACGAAATGAGACGATTACAATTGAACATTGCAACCTCTAAAGTAGGATGATATATATCCTCAGGAAGAGATAAAGGGGGGACCTAGACACATTAGAAATAAGGTAGTCGTTAATAAATACACGTGTGAAGAAACTTTTTAATACAAGAGACATGTTTCATATAAACTTGAATTTTAGAAGAAGGAGGAACATAAGAGCATGGAATATAAATACTCCGTGTAGGAAAAGACACCTTGACTGAGACAATCTCAGCGTCAGTAGGCGTACTAAAACAGAAGAGTTCTGACTAGAGAGTGGCTTTAACGGCAATTAATACCCCACCACCTCGAGTCGGCCGATCATTTCTATGCAAAATAAAATTATTCAAAAAACCTCAAAATCAGATATGGCTGAATTTAACTATGTTTCTGAAAATGCGATTATATCCGAATCGAAGGAAGTGCTGGCCATGAAAAGATTTTTAAGTTTGGAAATGAGACCTCTGACATTCTGATAATGAATAGAGACTTGGTCAGAAGAAGAAATTAGTTTTTTGGGGCAGAAATGGTACCCTGTATTGAAGGGACTGGAATGATGACAGGCTGGTTACGCTTTTTTAGCATGAACTCGTGAACAATCATGTGCGGAGGCCAAAATTTGGGATCACAAATGATTGGGACATATAATGTGAAACATTTATTTTGAATGATGATATATCACGAGGAGTGGAGAAATTAAATTACTAATTGACACGCTAGCAGAAGATTTGCTAGCAATATAGGCTGCCAATGACTCCCAAGTGGTGTCGGACGAAAGTCGAGACGTAGAGAATTTGAGGGAGGTATTCCGCCGGTTAAGGGCGGGCAATCTCAGGTTGAAGAGAAAAAAATGCAGCATCTTTAGGCAGAGGTTGGTCTACCTGGGGCATGCTATTTGTGGAGATCCACAGAAAGTGGAGGCGATACGTAACCTTAGAGCCTCGACAAATTGTACGGAATTGCGGCAGTGTCTTGGGATGGCGTCATGCTACAGGCGCTTCGTTCCCAACTTCGCGACTCAGGTTCAGCCGCTCACAGCGCTCTTAAAGAAGGGGCGGAAATGGACATGGGATCAAGAACAGGAGGAGGCATTGCGTCAATCGAAAGATAGCTTGACGACTGCCCCGGTGTTGGCTTGTCCGGACTTTTCCGCTAAATTCGTTCTGCAGACCGACGCGAGTGAGTATGGCCTCGGCGCCATAGAGGGACAGGAGCGAGTGATAGCGTACGCGAGCCGGAAGTTACTAAAAGCAGAAGTGAATTATTTCGCCGGAGGGCTACTGCGGCACACTTGCAGACATCATTCCGAGAGAGGATTCTGAGTAGGTTCGGGGTGTCCAAGAAGTTTGTATGCGACAACGGGGTACAGTTTACGAGCCGTAGTTTCAAGTCGTTCCTGGAGTCCCTGGGTGTAGAGGTCCAGTATACCGCCCCGTACTGTCCAAAAGAGAATCCTACCGAGAGAACCAACAGGACCGTGAAGACCTTGATAGCGCAATTATCGATGGATACCAAAGTTCTTGGGACGAGCTCTTGCCAGAGATATCGCTGGCGGTCAACACAAGCATGGCGGACTCAACAGGATAGGGCATTAACAAATAAGTTAACAGAAAAGTTGAATTTACAGATGGAACCCGAAATCATTTCAATCTCGTCGGAGCAGCGGAGATACCGAGCCTTTCCCCGGGCCTGGCGCCGGAGGTCGCCAGAGTGACCCGTCAGGGTCGCTATTACTATGGAGAAGACGGCAGGAGGAGACGCCTCGCCAACATCAACATCATGGAAAGGTTGGATGGGATAGCACCGGAGAAAGCCCTGGCAGAAAAAGACGACGTAACCGGGACGTCTGGAGGTCCGCAACTGCGGAGACATGGGCACTCCCCGAGAAGTCCATTCCGAGCCCTGGCTAGCGCCGATTGTCGTCTGCCAGATGGTCATGGAGGAGCAACGGACCGGAGACGAAGAAGTAATACCCCCACTCGTGCCCATAACACGAACAGAGACACCCGGCATTACCTCTCGGGATGAGATGAAGGCTCGTGGTTCAGCCACGAAGACGCGATGCCCCACTCGTGCCCATAACATGCGCCGAGACACCCGGCGTTACCTCCCGGAAAGAGATGGAGGACACGGGATTCGGCCAGGAAGACGCAATGCCGCCAATAGGGCCGTTACGCACGTGAAGGCACCCGTCGCCGACCGCCAGAAGAATATGGGAGAGGCACCGTCGCTGCCAACCAAGCCAAGCGGAACGACCGAGATTTCTTCTACAGGTGCCGCCAAGCTCCCCACCGATAGCGAATTGTGGGATGACATCGTGGACCTTTTAGACCTTTGGTGTTTTCCCGAGGAACGCCTCTGTCATCGGGCGTAGTGGAGCTCCGCTTCCACGTGTCTGATGGAGACCAAGTTTACGGCGTCACGCTTAACGCAAAAGGCGACGTCGCTGTCACCTTCTCGAAGTAAGGGGGGGGTGGCTACAGGAGTCAGCCACCCCACAGCTTTGATCCACGGCCAAGATCGCGGCAAGGAGCCGTTGGCATTATAATTTTATAGCCTTGTAGTTTAAAAGCATTTATTATATTTGAATAAGATCTAAGTTTTAGTAAGAGGCAAATAACTGTTAGTATTATGAATAAGCGTTATTGATTAAAGGGCAAGGAGCCGTTAAGTTTATTGTTCATGTCGTGCGTATTATTAGAATTATTGTATAGTTAATGGCAAAGAGACCGTCATATCTTAAGTTTGAATTTAACCGCCGGCCGCCGCAGCAGCCGCGCGTTGTCGATCGGTTGCTCAACACCGTCTTCGAGAGCGCAACTTTAATTCGGCGGCAAAGAGCGAAAACTCCGAGGCGAAGTTGTGAAAGTTTGCGACGAACTTGTTCGGCCGAGCGGGCCGAGCCGAGCCGCTTGCGAGCGGGCCGGCACTTTTGGAGCGAACATCAGGGTAAGTAGACGAGCATCGCAAGAGATAACGCGAGTGAAGAGTAAACACAGAGTGTATAACGGAGCGCTAGACTCCAAGCAGTGCGCCAGGGCCCGAATTTAGGAAATAGATTAGGATTGTGTTTGATTTATAAGAAGCAATACAAGTGAATAAAATTAAGTTAGAAAAAAAGTCCGCTAGTTTTGCTTGTATTTCTTATTAGCCTTATTCTCTAACATCGGGGCTTACTGATGTACAACATAACCCTCTAACCTAAGGTGCAGTGAATGTGGTACGAGGCTGCTGCTCAGTATAGTGTATTATAGTAATACTATGGAGAAGACGGCAGGAGGAGACGCCTCGCCAACATCAACATCATGGAAATGTTGGATGGGATAGTCATAATAATGGCTGTCGAGGTGACGACCACGTTCGTCGAGGCGCCGTTCGCGCTGAATTCGCCACCATACGCGGAAGGGCGCCCGTCCCCCCCTATGGCACCAACCTAGAGGATCGGGATCTAGCCTCTCAAAACGCGTTGGGGTGCGCACCGGAGAAACCCCTGGCGGAAAACGACGACGTAACCGCCGCCGTCGACAAACGACCATCCGGGGTAAGCGCCGCCGAAGCGGGAGCCAACATCAACCCAGCGCCGAGGGAACGCCGAAACCGGCCTCGATGAAGCCTCGCCCGGAGCCCGGGACGTCTGAAGGTCCGCAGCTGCGGAGACATGGGCACTCCCCGAGGAGTCCATTCCGAGCCCTGGCTAGCGCCGATTGTGGTCTGCCAGATGGTCATGGAGGAGCAACGGAACGGAGACGAAGAAGTAATACCCCCACTCGTGCCCATAACACGAACAGAGACACCCGGCATTACCTCTCGGGAAGAGATGAAGGCTCGTGGTTCAGCCACGATGACGCGATGCCCCCACTCGTGCCCATAACATGCGCCGAGACACCCGGCGTTACCTCCCGAAAGGAGATGGAGGACGCGTGATTCGGCCAGGAAGACGCAGTGCCGCCGTTAGGGCCGTTACGCACGTGAAGGCACCCGTCGCCGCCCGCCAGAAGAATATGGGAGAGGCATGGTCCAAGAACGACGGAACGGTGGTGTTTTAGTGGAGCTCATCGCAAAAGAGACGAGGATCCGCCAATTCCGGTGTCGACGCACCCGCTTCCACGTGTCTGATGGAGACCAAGTTTACGGCGTCACGCTTAACGCAAAAGGCGACGTCGCTGTCACCTTCTCGAAGTAAGGGGGGGGTGGCTACAGGAGTCAGCCACCCCACAGCTTTGATCCACGGCCAAGATCGCGGCAAGGAGCCGTTGGCATTATAATTTTATAGCCTTTAAGCCGTTAAGTTTATTGTTCATGTCGAGCGTATTATTAGAATAATTGTATAGTTAAGGGCAACGAGCCCGTCATATCTTAAGTTTGAATTTAACCGCCGGCCGCCGCAGCAGCCGCGCGTTGTCGATCGGTTGCTCAACAGCGCGGCAGGGCCCGAATTTAGGAAATAGATTAGGATAGTGTTTGATTTATAAGGAGCAATACAAGTGAATAAAATTAAGTTAGAAAAGAAAGTCTGCTAGTTATGCTTGTATTTCTTGTTAGCCTTATTCTCTAACATCGGGGCTTACTGATGTACAACATAACCCTCTAACCTGATTTGCAGTGAATGTGGTACGAGGCTGCTGCTCAGTATATTGTGTTGCGATGCTACTGCACGATAGTGTGAGCGTCGCGAGACTACGTCCCGAGAGCAGGTATTTTGAGTTTGCTGTCTGGTAGTGGATGTGGTTCGAGGCCTCGGCCCGTCGTTAGCATCATCAACCCCGGCTAAGTGTGTGTGCGTACTACATGCCCTACCCTGCAGAAGAAGTAGTAGGGACCATTTGTTTTAAGCACTAACTTCTTTACAAACTTATCCATTAAGTAGCTGTTAATACCCCATCTTTCCAGTGCGGCTCACATTCTACTAAGCCTATTCTGATTACGCTACTAGTGTTAGTCTTATATAATAGTAGTACAGTGGTTACGTTGGATGAGGGGTGCCGCTCTCTCTCTTCGCCTACTCGTGGGCGTCCATGGGTCCTGGTTTCTCTCCTTCGTTTTCAGTTATCTCCTGGTGGAATGGCTTCATCTGCGAAATTTTGGCCACCCTCTTCTTCCGATCGTCTGGCCTCACTAAGCACACGATGTTGGGGGATATGAACTTAACGACTCGATAGGGGCCGTCAAATTTGGGTGCCAATTTGGCGGCGAGGCCTTCCGCCGCATTGATTTCTTTTAACATATCCGCCATCGTCCTAGGGTCGAACGCAATAGTCGCGGACTCCGGACTCACCTGATCGTACAGGGTGGCGAACAGCCGCGGCTACCTCCCCTGCATCAGGAAAGCGGGGCTGAATCCTGTCGAGCCCGCCACACTTGTGTTGACCGCTACACATATATCCGGCAAGAGCTCGTCCCATGAACTCTGATGAAATTCGATAAATTGCGATATCATGGCCTTCACGGTCCTGTTGGTCCCCTCGGTAGGATTCTCTTGTGGACAGTACGGGGCGGTATACTGGACCTCTACACCCAGGGAGTCCAGAAAATCCTTGATGCTACGGCTTGTAAATTGTACCCCGTTGTCGCACACGAACTTCTTGGGCACCCCGAACCTACTCAGAATCCTCTCTCGGAATGATGTCTGCAAGTGCGCCGCCGTAGCCCTCCTGAGTGGGAACAGTTCCACCCATTTCGAGAAGGCATCATGGAACACCAGTAATATCGTAATATCGACGGCTCGATGACACCTGCTTGGATCAGCTCGTCCACCTGCTCACCTATACTTCAGCGCTTCTCTTCCTTCAGTCGGATCCTGTGCTCCGCATTATGCGAGACTCCCCGAAACCCCTCGAAGAGTGCCCGTTGTGAGTCCAGGAACTCCCTCATTTCCGGATCCAGATACGCTGGCCACTCTGCCTCTTCGATGTTGGGCTCACCCAGCGTCTCCTCCATACATCACTCCGAATCCAGGTGAAACTCCATTACTGCTCCACTCGGGCAGCTGCGCTCGATCAACTGAGTCCGCGTGGATCCTTGCCATGGCTCCTAGTCCTTCCGTTCTCTGGCACATTTCTGCCATGCCACCTCCGCGACCACCGTAGATCTGCCTTTGCAGCTCTACGCGCCGCCTTTTTGGCTCCTTAAGCTCTCGGTCCAATCCCGAGTGAGACCCCTCCCTCGCTACCCTCTTCCTGTCCTTTTCCTTCGGTTGCTGAGCAGGCTCTCTTTCGGCTTTTCTCCTCTCTGCTGCCGAGCAGGTGCTCCCTTTTCTTGACCTGGAAGGCCTTTCCTTGGCTCCATCTTGGTATCCTCGCCCTTTTGTTGCCGAGCAGGCACTCCCGATTCCTGACGCGTGAGACCCTCGTTCGGCTCTTCCTTTGTCCCGAGCCCCGCGACCGGTGCCGTCTTCGTCTATAGGGCCAGTTCTGCATTGCCGCAGCGTATGGTAGTGCCCATTGCACCCAAGAAATCCATCCATAGGATGACGTGGTCTTGCATCGAGGGCATGATGAGCATCAACATACTGATCAACTTTCCCGCTAGGCTGACGTTTAATCTCAATGCCTTCCCTACTTGGATCGTGGACCCAACTGCGAGACGAATGCGCGCCTGAACGTCCTCCGCTCTTCCCCGACGATCCGGCCACCTTCCACCGGGTCCCTTGTGTACCGGCGCGGACCCGATCCTGGCCTGGGCGACTCCGATGCCCGTTTCCCAACTCCGTACGGCGACCACAATCCTGGCTACTTCTGCCCCGGTTCCCACATACAAAACAGAACACGACGTGTTCATGGGACACTCCCTGGCGAAGTGCACCTCCTGAGCTCACCCACGACATGTTCGTCGCGGATCGTTCCCGGTGCCGGCCTCTTGGCTCATTATCTGATGGGGAACCTCCGCAGGGGCCACTGCTGACAGGTCGGAGACAATTCTATCCATAACGGTCGCCGCAATCCGAAATGGATTGAGGTGCCCCCCCCATGGGCTGTACTGTCCTCCCCCATTCTCCGCTACTCGGATTCATGACCACTTGGCTCGCTGACTGGCTTCCCGAGTGTTCCGCCCTCTGCCTCACGACCGTCTCTTATTCCACGGCCATCTGCGTCAGCTGGGACAAGATGGCGAAATCTTGCCGTCGCGCGTAAGCCCTGTATTCGGGAGCAGCATTCTCGAAGATCCGGTGCTCCTCCTGCGCCGGCTCGTATCTGGCGGGATGCATTTGAACCCTTAGCTCTTTCAGGCATACAATCGAGGGGAATGCCATATGTGATCCTCTAGGTCCTCCAGAAATCAAAGGGGGTCGGATCGGCCGTCATACCTCATACCCCACTTCCGAACTTATTCCGGGACGTTTGCAAGTGGCCCCACCTCCGGATATTGATATGGCCCAGCAGTATAAGGAACATTCCTCGGCTCCAAAGAGGATCACCCTATCTCTGCGTCAATTGCCGTTGTTCGGCTGGCTCCATCTCTTCTGACGTTATGAGCCTCCCCTATAACCGTGACGGCTAGGCTAGGGGTCGGAATCTGCGGACGCTCTTACAGCTGTGAGCTCCTCAGATCGGGTTCCGATTTCTGACGTGGCCGTTCGCCAGCGTCGGGTGGGACGCCCCCGGATAACGGCTCTAACATTTTGGCATACTGCGACTCTAACTCGGCAAGCCGAACCCAAATTTCGGATGTATGGCCGCCATCCTGCACGAAAGTGGATAGCCGCTACCCGAACTCATGGGCGATCGCTACCAGTTCTTCCTTGCGCCGCTGGTGAATCCAGCGCACGCCTTCCCCCGGATTTTGGTACTCACCTTACTCCATTTTGAGTTCTTATCACTCACTCACTCTGGGTGCCCGCTTCGACTTCTCTCTTTTGTGGACTCTAGCTCGGTTTCGCGTTGGTGGTGGGCAATTCTCGTTCGGTAGGTTTGTTTATCTCACTTTTATCTTTGTCTTTTCCGTATGTTTACTTAGTTACGACAATATATATACGCATATCTATATTATTTTTTTTATTAATTTACTTAATTAATTCCTTGTCTTATTTTTTCTTTTATTTTTTTTTGTCTATTTCACAAACTTACAAAAATATAATTGAAACGCACTTAATGTTCTTTTAAATTTTGGCCATCCTTCACATTTGTCTTTGCCTTTGTCTGTATTATTTTCCTTTTCCTATTATTGTTTATTTATTCCGGTTTTTCCTTTGGTCACTGCACAAAAAAAAATAAATAATGCCAGTCCAGCCAACTGTGCCCCTTTTCACAGCCAATTTTGTCAGTAACGCTATTAGAGCCTACAGCTAAGAAAAATGGTGTTAGTACAGAAAATAGTGTTCTTAAGTATAATTAAAAATAATCTTAATTTACTATATTATTTAAGAAAGTACAATAAATAGGAAAAAAGAAAGTAAGAAGTTGTTAGAAAAGTAATGAAATGTATGCTAGAAATATAGAGTGTTAAGTAGTGTGAGGCGGCTCCCCACAGTTTTGGATACACGGTAAGGAGCCGTCATGTCTACAGCCTAAAGTCACGGCAACGAGCCGTTGACGTCATAGTTTAGTTGATGTTAGTTTATAAGCATTAATGATTAGAATAAGATCTAAGCTAAATAAGGGGCAAGTTATTATTATAGTTGAGTTTTGTTAGTTATAAGAATTATTAGAATAAGAAAATACCAAACTTAAAGCAAGCTTATAATTATGTTATGGATAAAAGGGTCTCCGACCTGTCAGCAGTGGCCCCTGCAGAGGTTCCCCATCAGATAATTTGCCAAGAGGCTGGAACCGGGTACGATCCGCGACGAACATGTCGTGTGTGAGCTCAGGAGATGCACTTCGCCAAGGAGTGTCCCATGCACACGTTGTGTTCTGTTTTAAATGAGGGAACCGGGGCTCACTCACTAAAGGTGGATTGTGGCCGAATCGTCGTTACAGTGGAGATTGGCGTGCGAACGATGCCTGCTACAATCGATACCGGACCCACTCGCAGATTCAAGAGTGAAGATTGCGTACGCAGGTGGGCGATTCGGGAATCATCGAAGGACGTGCAGACGCATATCCGTCTGGCAGATGGGTCCACGCTCGAAGTAAGGAAGGCATTGTGGTTAGACGTTGGCCTAGCGGGGTAGGTACTCAGAATTTCGATGCTCATCATGCCCTCGATGTCATCCTCCATGTCTCCTAGGTATGGATTTCTTGGGTTCAATTGGCTTCACCATACGCTGCGGCAAGGCAAGACTGGTCCTACAGACGGCGGTGGCACCAGCCGCAGGGCCTGGGCTTGCCTGCTCGGCAACCATGGTCGGCCGAAATAAGGCCTCCCAGGTCAATAAAAGGGAGCACCTGCTCGGCAACAGAAGAAGGACGATACCAAGAGGGAACCGTAGGAAGGCCTCCCAGGTTATGAACGGGGGGCAGCTTCTCGGCAGCAGAAGAGAGAGGATACCAAGAGGGAACCGAAGGAAGACCTCCCAGGTCAATAAAGGGGACCACCTGCTCGGCAACAGAAGAGAGGAGACACCACGAAGCGGGAACCGAAAGAAGACTTCCCGCGCCACGGAAAGGGAACGCTTTCACGGCAACCAAAGAGAAAGGACACGAAAGAGGGAGCGAAGAAGGGGCCTCACTCGGGATAGGACCGAGAGCTTGAGGAGCCCAAAGGGCTGCGCGTAGAACTGCAGATGCAGGTCTACGCTGGTCATAGGAGCAATGGCTAGTATCCACATGGACGCAGGGGACCTGGAGCAGTCGGCCGAGCGGAGTCATCATGGAGCTCCATCTGGAGTCGGAGCGGTGCACGGAAGAGGCAAGACACAGGGTGAACCCAGCCCAGAGGGGGCAGAGTGCCCGGCGGAGTTCTAAGTTCTAACTATGGGAGTTCCTGGAGTTGGAACTGAAACTTTTCGAGGATCTGCAAAGGATCTCGCACGGAGCACAGGATCCGGCTGAAGGACGGAAAGCCGCTGAAGTAAAGGTATTATCCGAAGAATCCGGCCATGCAGAGGGTGATTGACGAACAGGTGGATGAGCTGATCCAAGCAGGTGTCATCGAGCCGTCGTTTAGGATGCATGTGCATCGACTACCGGCAACTCAATGCGCATTCCATTCTAGATGTTAATCCTGTTCCCCGGATATATCACATCCTTGAGCGGTTGCGTCACGGTGATTCATTCACACCGATTCATCTCAGCTGTAGATTTGAAGCACGGTTACTGGCAGATACCGATGGCAGCCAATAGTAGGGAATGCACGGCATTCACAGTCCCCGGGAGAGGTCTTATCCAATGGCGGGTGATGCCATTTGGTTTACATTCGGCGTGAGCGACCTTTCAGCGAGCCTTGGACACGGTAATAGGGCCGGAGATGGAGCCACATGCTTCGCCTACCTAGAAGGTATCGTGGTGATAGGGGCGACAAAGGAGCAACACGTCTCGGGATGGCTTCATGGTTCTGGCGTTTCGTTCCCAACTTCGCGACTCAGGTACAGCCGCTAACGGCACTCTTAAAGAAGAGTGGAAATGGGCTTGGGGTGAAGAACAGCAGGAGGCGCGTCAATTGAAGGATAGCTTGAAGACTGCCCCTGTGTTCGCTTGTCCAGACTTTTTCGCCAAATTCGGCGCAGTACTGAAGCAGACGATAGAGGGACAGGAGCGGGTGATAGCGTCCGCGAGCCGGAAGTTGCTGAAAGCTGAGGTGAACTATTCAGCTACCGAGAAAGAGTGCCAGGCAATCGTATGGTTGATCCACGATAACGGATCAATTGGCACTCAAGTGGATCAACTCGATCGAGAGCCCTTCAGGATCGCGCGATGGGCACTGGAACTGCAACAGTTCCAGTTTGACCTCCACTATCGTCGAGGGAAGCTCAACGTCGTGGCCGATGCACTATGAAGGCATCCTCTAGAGACCTGTCGGCAAGCAGTGGTGGGATCAGCGACAGAGGGTACTGCAAGAATGTCATGATGCTCCCACGGCCGGGTATCAAGGCGTGAGGAAAACCGTGTCGAGGTTGGCGCAGTGCGTGAAATGCTGCGAAGTCTGCCAGAAAGTCAAGAGCGAGCAACTTAAACCGGCTGGTCGCATGCTGACGAGAGAGGTAGTGGAGCCGATGGCAGTGCTCTGCGCGAATTTCGTCGGGCCCCTTCCACGGTCGAGTCATGGCAACACAATGCTAGTTGTGTTCCATGATGCTTTCTCGAAGTAGGTGGAGCTGATCCCTCTCAGGAATGCAACGGCGGCGCACTTAAAGACAGCGTTCCGAGAGAGGATTCTGAGTAGGTTCGGGGCTCCGAAGAAGTTTGTGTGCGGCAACGGGGTTCAGTTTACGAGCCGTAGCTTCAAGTCGTTTCTAGAGTCCCTGGGTGTAGAGGTCCAGTACACCACCCCGTACTGCCCGCAAGAGAATCCCACCGAGAATTCGAACAGAACCGTAAATACCATGATAGCGCAGTTTATCGAAGGCCATCAGAGTTCATGGGACGAGCTCTTGCCGTAGATATCGCTTGCGGTAAACACAAGTGTTTCGGACTCGCCAGGATTCAGTCCCGCATTGCTAATGCAGTTTAGGGAACCACGGTTGCCCGCCGCACTGTACTATCAGGTGACTCCGGGGCAACTAGTGCGTTCGACCCTTGGACAAAGGCAGATAGATTGAAGGAAGTCTTTTATATCGTCCACAGCAATCTCCAGCGTGCAATTAAGGACCAGGGCAGACAGTGGCCTTCGATGGACTCGATAGTCCTGTTACAGCAGCACCAACTGTTCAACGCCGCTGAGGGCTTTGCTGCGAAATTGACACCCAAATTCGATGGCCCCTATCGGGTCATCAAATTCGTTTCGCATAACACTGTGCGCCAGGCGAACGGAAGAAAAGGGTGGCCAATATCTCGCAGCTGAAGCCGTTATACCAGCAGATGACCGGACATGGAGAGGATCCAGACCCGATGGATGTGGAAGAAGAGCGTGCGCAGCAGATCTAGCTGAATAACCGAAGAATAATTCAAGAATAGCTAGAGTAGAATTCCTATATTGTGAGCTGCACTGTGAGGATAGGGTACTTACAACTAAGTAATGGATAAGTTATCGAATAAGTCGAATTTACGGATGGACCCAGAAATCGTCTCCATAAAAGTTGCCGGGGAGCGACGGTATCGTCGTGGATGTAACGGGGGAGTTTGATGCGGCCACTAAGGTAGCCACCCCACAGTTCATAATTATAGTTATAGGATATAAGTATTGTATAGTATATAAGCATTGTATTAGTAATAAGAATAGCTAAGACAAGGTGCCGACGTATTGAAGTCAGTTAAGGGCATAATTTAAGTTTGAATTTAACCGCCGGCCGCCGCAGCAACCGTGCGTTGCCGATCGGTTGCTCAACACCGTCTCGACAGCGCAGCTTCAATCCGGCTGCGAAGAGCAAAAGGTTGGAGGCGAAGTTGCCCAGGCAAGAGCACGGCACTATTGGAGCGAGCATCAAAGTGAGTAGACGTGTGTAACAGAAGGCGAAGCAAAGGAGACTTAGAGTGTGCCGCGGACCGCTAGGGCTCCAGGCAGTGCGGCAGGGCCTTAGCTTAGGAAACAGCGTAGGCTAGTTTTATTCTCGAACGTCGGCATTAGCCGATGTGCAACATAACCTCTCCTCTTAACCTAGTGTGCAGTGCGTGTGCGAATCACAGGCCAATCCTTATGAATTTTCTGTTTTATACCTTTTTTATGTTTTTTTGTAATGTTATCACTATCTTCTATTCCTGGCCTAAAAAAACTGGTTCTAATTTATGGCCAGTATCGTTTCTTAATAAAACCTTATCTCCTATTTTTATACCCTTGCAGAGGGTATTCTAATTTAGTCGTGAAATGTGTAACGCGTAGAAGGAGACATCTCCGACCCCATAAAGTATATATATTATTGATCAGTATCAACATAGCCATGATACAGCCATGTCCGTCTGTCTGTTTCTATGCGAACTAGTCTCTCAGTTTTACAGCTATCTTTATGAAACTGGGCAGAATTCCCTCTTTCTGTTGCACGCAGTTCATATGTCAAAACCAGCTGGATCGGACCACTATATCATATAGCTGCCATAGGAACGATCGGTCGAAAAGTAGGTTCTTGTATGAAAAACATTTTTGTTTATAAAGTTATCTTGACTAAACTCGGTATTTATTAGTTTTACTACGCTCCCCATATATATGCAAAATCCTATTAAGATCGGACAACTATATCATATAGCTGCCATAGGAAAGATCGGTCGAAAATTAAGTTTTTGTATGGAAAACTTTTATGTTTTTCAAGATATCTTGACCAAACTTGGTATCTATTAGTTTTAGTACGCTCCCCATATATATGCAAAATCCTATTAAGATCGGACCACTATATCATATAGCTGCCATAGGAAAGATCGGTCGAAAATTAAGTTTTTGTATGGAAAATTTTTATGTTTTTCAAGATTTCTTGACCAAACTCGGTATTTATTAGTTTTACTACGCTCCCCATATATATGCAAAATTCTATTAAGATCGGACAACTATATCATATAGCTGCCATAGGAACGATCGGTCGAAAATTATACTGTTGTATGGAATTTTTTTTGTTTTTCAAGATATCTTGACCAAACTGGGCATTTATTAGTTTTACTATGCTATCTCCACTTACGCAAAATCTTATTCACATCGGGCTACTATATAATATAGCTGCCATAGCAACGATCGGTCGAAAATTAAGCTGTTGTATGGAAACCTGTTTTGTTTTTCAAGATATCTTAACCATACTCGGCATTAACTATTTTCCCTGTGCTTCTTAGATACGGGCAAAGCACTATAAGCATTTTGAAAAGGTTTGGTCTGCCAGGGTATTAAATCTTCGGCGCGCCGAAGATAGCACTTCTTTCTCGTTTTAATTTAAAATTTATAATCTTATTATCATAATATTCTTTATTTTTTGCTTTATGTTTTTCTAACTTTATCATTTATAAGATTGTTCTGGTCAAAACTTGGTTTCCATAGCGTAGTCATTTTTATTATATATAGGGTCTGTATTATCTATTTTATTAAAGTATTTTGGTAAGTTGTTATGTTTGCCGAAAACTACTCATATGGGCAATAGGTATGTGCCATAGGGGAGGACGTGTTAAAACACTAATCAACATATTAGAGCCATACATCTCAATCAGTTTTATCAACCGAGATATAAGAACGTATGTTTTCGTTGAAAGTTCTATGACTTCTCTCTACTGTTCCAACTGTCTGGTGGTGGTGTGCTGTAGATGTTATATTTTTAATTTTGAAATATTTGCACAAGTCATTTATTATTGAATTTTTATATTCTGTTCCCATGTCTGAAATGAACGTCTTCATTGGACCGAACTTCAGTATAAAAGATTCAAATATTGCTTTTGCAACTGTCTTAGCGGATTTGGTACTGGAATAGCTACAAGATATTTTGTTAAATGACATATCAATGTAATTACATATTCGTTACCATTTTCAGATTTTGGAAGTGGACCTATAGTATCCACTATCACTCTGTCGAACTCATTTATCGGCGTTTCTGTAATGATCATAGGTGTTTTTGTGTGAGTCATTGTTTTTGACTTTTTGCATCTTGGAACTCTACGTATGTACTCTTTTATGGGACGCGTCATATTTTACCAATAGTAGTGTCTTTTGATTTTATTTGAAGTCTTTGTTATGCCATTGTGTCCTCCTTTTACGGGATCGTCATGAAATGTAGACATTATAGGGTCACCGGCTTGAGTAGCGCCACTCTAAGTCTAATTGAAATAAATTCAAAGATCGGTGCCGCTTTGAGTTGACTGATTCTTAATATACCAGCTGCTTTTTCAAGCCTTTGGAAAAATTGATCTAAGTCGAGAGTGCCGCTTTGAGTTGACTGATTCTTAATATACCAGCTGCTTTTTCAAGCCTTTGGAAAAATTGAAAGTCGAGAGTTCCATTAGTATAAAGGTCGCTAATCTCAATTCTTGCAACAATCTTTTAACATTTTTGAATTTTGTTATGTGCAAGGTCACTATTTTTCGTATGTCGTCGTTTTTAATGACGTCGTATACGTTGGGCTTAGAAGCTTTATCAAGGTTTTGGTTTTCTGGTTCTTTTCCTGCGCAGGATTTATTTTGTCTACTTTGTTGTCTTGTAGTGACTTTCAAGACATTTGTGTTAGTGCTTTTTAATTCTTTGATGGTTATTCGTGATACCGCATCTGCAACAAAATTGACTTTTCCCTTTAGATTATTCTACAGTGAACTCATACTCTTCTAAATCTAGTCCCATTCTCGTTAATTTTGAACTTGGATTTACCATTGAAAACACATATGTCAATGGTCTATGGTCTGTTTTTATTCTGAAATGTTGACCATATATATATTGTCGAAAATGCGTAATTGCCCAGTGGATTGCTGCCAACTCTTTTTCGGTTGTACTTTTATTGATTTCTCCTTTTGTAAATGAAAGAGAAGCATAGCTACGGGCAATTGTTTATCTCCATAAGTTTAAGTTAAAACTGCTCCGAAGGCTAGTTTAATGGCATCTGTTATGATGCAAAATTCTTTGCTAAAATCTTAATATTTTAGTAAAGTAGGCTTCATAATA